>NW_020175670.1:10788493-10788773 GCF_003031525.2 Neophocaena asiaeorientalis asiaeorientalis
TTTTTTCTTGATGAGTGTGGCTAATGGTTTATCAATTTTGTTTATCTTCTCAATGAACCAGCTTTTAGTTTTATTGAACGTTGCTATCGTTTCCTTCATTTCTTTTTCGTTTATTTCTGATCTGATCTTTATGATTTCTTTCCTTCCACTAAATTTGGGTTTTTCTTGTTCTCCTTTCTCTAATTGCTTTAGGTGCAAGGTTAGGTTGTTTATTCGAGATGTTTCCTGTTTCTTAAGGTAGGATTGTATTACTGTAAACTTCCCTCTTAGAACTGCTTTT
>NW_020175670.1:10788843-10793599 GCF_003031525.2 Neophocaena asiaeorientalis asiaeorientalis
GTGGCCTCATTATGATTTTAGGCAGCCTCTCTGCTAATGGTTGGGGTTGTGTTTCTGTCTTGCTAGTTGTTTGGCATAGGGTGTCCAGCACTGTACCTTGTTGTTCGTTGAGTGAAGCTGGGTGTTGGTGTTGAGATGGAGATCTCTGGGAGATTTTCACTGTTTGATATTCCATAGAGCTAGGAGTTCTCTTGTGGACCAGTGTCCTGAAGTTGGCTCTCCCACCTCAGAGGCATAGCACTGACTCTTGACTGCAGCACCAAGAGCCTTTCATCCACACGGCTCAGAATAAAAGGGAGAAAAAGTAGAAAGAAAGAAAGAGAGAAGATAAAATAAAATAAAACAAGGTATGGTAAAATAAAATAATTAAAATAAAAAAATAATTAAAAAAATTTTTTTAAAATAATAAAACCCAAAACGGATGGATAGAACCCTAGGACAAATGCTGAAAGCAAAGCTATACAGACAAAATCTCACACAGAAGCATACACATACACACTCACATAAAGAGGAAAAGGGGAAAAAATCATAAATCTTGCTCTCAAAGCCCACCCCCTCAATTTGGGGTGATTTGTTGTCTATTCAGGTATTCCACAGATGCAAGGTACATCAAGTTGATTGTGGAGATTTAATCCGCTGCTTCTGAGGCTGCTGGGAGACGTTTCCCTTTCTCTTCTTTGTTCTCACAGCTCCCAGGTGCTCAGCTTTAGATTTGGCCCCGCCTCTGCGTGTAGGTCGCCCTCTGGCGTCTGTTCTTCGCTCAGACAGGATGGGGTTAAAGGAGCCGCTGATTAGGGGGCTCTGGCTCACTCAGGCTGGCGGGAGGGAGGGGTACGGACTGCGAGGCGAGCCTGCGGCGGCAGAGGCCGACATAACTTTTCACCACCCTGAGGCACACCGTGCGTTCTCCCGGGGAAGTTGTCCCTGGATCCTGGGACCCTGGCAGTGGCGGGCTGCACAGGAGGTGTGGAGAGTGACCTGTGCTTGCACACAGGCTTCTTGGTGGCGGCAACAGCATCCTTAGCGTCTCATACCCGTCTCTGGGGTCCGCGCTATTAGCCGTGGCTCGCACTGTCTCTGGAGCTCCTTTAAGCAGCGCTCTTAATCCCGTCTCCTCCCGTACCAGGAAACAAAGAGGGAAGAAAAAGTCTCTTGCCTCTTCGGCAGGTCCAGACTTTTTCCCGGACTCCCTCCCGGCTAGCCGTGGTGCACTAACCCCCTGCAGGCTGTGTTCACACCGCCGACCCCAGTCCTCTCCCTGCGCTCTGACCCGAAGCCCGAGCCTCAGCTCCCAGCCCCTCTCGCCCCAGCGGATGAGCACACAACCCTCTTGGGCTGGTGAGTGCTGGTCAGCACCGATCCTCTGTGCGGAAATCTCTCCACTTTGCCCTATGCACCCGGGTTGCTGCGCTCTCCTCCGCGGCATCGAAGCTCCCCCACTCCGCCACCTGCAGTCTCCGCCTGCGAAGGGGCTTCTAGTGTGTGGAAACCTTTCCTCCTTCACAGCTCCCTCCTACTGGTGCAGGTCCCATCCCTATTCTTTTGTCTCTCTTTATTCTTTTTTCTTTTGCCCTACCCAGGTACGTGGGGAGTTTCTTGCCTTTTGGGAGGTCTGAGGTCCTCTGCCAGAGTTCAGTATGTGTTCTGTAGGAGTTGTTTCACGTATAGTTTTATTTCTGATGTATGTGTGGGTCGGAAGGTGATCTCCGTGTCTTACTCTTCCGCCATCTTCCCCCTCCCTCTATATGCTGTTCTTAAGAGATTCTCTTTTGGTTTTGGCCAATGAGAAGCAGCATACCAGGAGATTAGCTCCTAGTGTTGGAGGCTCTCCTGCAGAGGCAGGGGGGTAGCTGTGGCTCACCATAGGCACAAGGACGCTGGCAGCAGAAGTTCTGGGAAGTACTCCTTGGTGTGAGCCCTCCCAGAGTCCACCATTAGCTCGTCCTGAAATATTATTCTTTATTTGATATTTTTTCAAACATTTAAACTGTAAAATGTTTTAGCTCACAGGTCAGATTTAGACCATGAGGTGTAGTTTGCTGATTTCTATATTAGAACATCTAATTATGTCATGTTTCAGTTCAGACTCACTTTTTCTCCATGTAGTTTTCAATGGCAATTCCAGAACTCATCCTCCTATTAAAAGGGTAATCACTTAAAAAACCAAAAACAAATACACACAAACAAAAACAAAAAAACAACTTTGTTTTGTGTTTTGTGTATATTCATGTTTTCTTCTTCACATAATTTTTTTCTTTAGATCTCTAACACTCTCTAGTCCATGAAGATATGACAAAGTTCCTATAATTAGCAGGATTATATGTTATCCTAGTCTAAAAGTCTTGACAGCTGAATGCTTGGCACTATTTAAATACTGGAAAATGTAATATAAAACTCTAGACTTACAGCATTGCTTTTGATTATCATGTGGCAACGATTGGCTGGCATTGAGTAGCAGCTGTCAATTTGGAAAGTGCATTTGATTTCATGTTTACCACTGTCTTCTCCACTACCTATTTGGCATACGAGAATTCTTAGATGGCTACCTTGACTATGGTGGGACCTGTGAATACGAGGGAACAGTAACTCCATTGATGCATGATACATGATTGCAGGATTACATCATGTGATGTAGAAATGTATTGTAGCAGACTGAAGTCTTGGTGACTTTGAAGAAGTAAACTTCCATGTTGTTAGAGGACCATGTGATAAGGGCCTCTGGTGGCCTCTAAAACCTGAAAGCGACCCCAGCCAACAGCCAGCAAGAAAATGAGAATTCTCAGTCCTACAACCCCAAGAAGCTGAATTCTGGGAATAACCTGAATGAATTCAGAAGAGATTGCTGAGCCTCACAGGAGATTGCAGCATCATATGTCACCTTGATTTCAGCCTGGTGAGACCCAAGCAGAGGATTCAGCTAACCTGTACCTAGAATTCTGAGAAAACTTTGGGATGAGAAATTTGTGTCATTTTAAGCAACTAACTTTGTGATCATTTTTATGCAGTAATAGAAAACTAATATGCTATTACTTTGCACAAGCACGCTTTAATAACTGATAACAATCCACCTAGCCTGAGAATGCCAAAAAGGCTAGACTTGACCTGTTCAACTGCCACAAGGTCCTCTACTTTACAAACAATGACAAATTACATGGAATCTTCTGAAGACTTTCTTTACTTCAAAATTGGTAGAATTTGAAATAGCTAAGTTTTCTGCACTGAATAGCAGAAACTGTAGGTGAATCAAGAAAGCTATTAAGTGTCTCTTTCTGAGTAAAATTGCTAAATTGTTCTAGATTCAAATCTACCTGATATCCCTATTAATTACTCTCAAAGCAGTGGAAGAGGAATACGATTAGAAAAGAGGAAAAAGGGTTTTTTTATTCCCAGTTAAAAGATTGGTGCCTACTTGCTTGCGATATAGCTTCCAGACCTTCCGTTCACAGATCGGTCACATGACCCACATCAGACTCTACAACTGTCACCTCTCTGTCCTTCCCAAGACTAGACTCTACTCTGCCCAACACACCATAAGTGAACGTGGCCCTGACTGAATCTCAGACTGCAGCTCTGGAAATGGTCCTTTTCAAATGCAGCTAAGCCTTACTGCTTTCATAGATAATAGCTACTTGTTGATCCCTTCCCTTGGGACTCCACATATTATATCCTTATTCTTGGTTTCATGCTAATATTCCTCCTCAATGCTACTAGAATGCTATAGAAAAAGCATGATCCATAGACAGTATATTCTAGTCTTTCTTCTGGGTGACTGTCCTTATAAATGAATATATAAACAGTTCCAGTTTTTAGGGTACACCATTTAGTTTGATTTTGTTGGCCAACATCCTTCTTTAATGTTCTCTAAAATTAAAAAAAAGATAATGATTCAGTGAAATATCTGAGATATGAATTACATGAGATGTTAATATAAAATATGAATTATAGGTCAAGACTATACTAAAAAACATTAAGAAATATTTACACACTTCAGTTTAACAAGAAAATCTTTTATTTAACAAGCACGTTTGTTTCTTGCTTATGATGTACTAGGTGGCTGGGTCTTTTTTAATTTAACAAATGTTTATATAGTGCTTACTAGATGCCCAGCCCTGTAGCAAATGCTGTACAAATATGATCTCATTTAATCGTCATCAAGTCTATGAGGTAGATGCTATTATCATCTTCACCTCTATTTTAAAGATGAGAAAACTGAGACGTGAGAGTATTGAGAAACTTGCCCAAGGTTACAGCTAGTTAGCAGCAGAACCAGAAGTTGAAGACAGGGAGTCTGGCTCTGGAGTCCATGCTCTTTTATTTTATTTTTTTATTGAAGTATAGTTGCTGTACAATATTATATAAGTTACAGGTATACAATATAGTGATTCACAATTTTTAAAGGTTAAACTCCATTTACAGTTATTATAAAATATTGACTATATATCCTTGTAGCTTTTCTTATACATAACAGTTTGTACCTCTTAATCTGCTATTCATAGTTTCCTCTCCTCCCTTCCCTTTCCCCACTGGTAACTACTAGTTTGTTCTCTACATCTGTGAGCCTGCTTTTTTCTATATTCACTAGTTTGTTGTATTTTTTAGATTCCACATATAAATGATATCATACAGTATTTGTCTTTCTCTGTTGAATTATTTCACTTAGCATAATACCCTCTAAGTCCATCCATGTTGCTGCAAATGGTAAAATTTCATTCTTTTTTATGGCTGAGTAGTATTCCATTGTATATATATATATATA
>NW_020175670.1:10793648-10862898 GCF_003031525.2 Neophocaena asiaeorientalis asiaeorientalis
TTCTTTTTTATGTCTGAGTAGTATTCTATTGTATATATATATATATATATATATATATATATATATATATACCACATCTTCTTTATCCATTCATCTGTTGATGGGCACATAGGTTGCTTCCATATCTTGGAAATTGTAAATAATGGTGCTATGAACATTGTTTGCATATATCTTTTCAAATTAGTGTTTTTGTTTTTTTCAGACAATGCCCAGCATAGAATTGCTGGATTGAATGGTAGTTCTATTTTTAGTTTTTTGAGGAACCTCCATATTGTTTTGTGCAGTGGCTCACCAATTTACATTCCCACCAACAGTGTACAAGTGTTCCCTTTTCTCCACATCCTCACCAACATTTATTATTTGTGCTCTTTGTGATAATAACCATTCTGACAGGTGTGAGGTGATATCTCATTGTGGTTTTAATTTGCATTTCCCTGATAATTAGTGACATTGAGCAGTTTTTGTTTTAAGAGCTCATAAATATCAACTCACTTAATGCTTCTCACAGCCATCTAAGTTACTGCTTTTATTATCTCCATTGTACACATGAAGAAACTAGAGCACAAACAGGTTAGAAAATTTGATAAGGACACAAAGATAGAAGCTAACTGAACCAAAATTCAAACTCAGTCCATGTAGCTCCAAAGTCCATTCTTTGTTCCACTATGATATGCTGCTTCTAGCCATTTTTCTCCACTTTCAATTCTCGACATTGATAAGCAATAATACTTTCATAATGATAACATTTAAAAATGGATAGTGTTCTCATACCCAGAAAAACAATGTATATATGGGACTTCCCTGGTGGTCAGTGGTTAAGACTTTGCCTTCCAATGCAGGGAGGTGTGGGTTCAATCCCTGGTTGGGGAACTAAGATCCCACATGCTTTGCAGCCAAAAAAACAAAACATAAACAGTATTGTAACAAATTCAATAAAGACTTTAAAAATGATCCACATCCAAAAAAAAAAAAAAAAAAAACTTAAAAAAAAAGCATATGTAAAACAAGTCATTTTAAAGCCAGTTTATGTAGTACAAATTTCTCACATAACCTCACCCAAGAGGATGATGAAAAGATCCTAATGTTTTATTTTGGCATAAAACATCTAAGTGCCTTTTACTACTATTGCATACTCATATAAAAAGCATGCTTATATTTCTTTTTATTTTTTGATAATACAGAGGAAGAGAGTATATTTCTAAGTATTATAAATCATCTACAGCAATTTAGGTGAAATAAAAATCAATCTAAATCAAGTCTTTTACTTATAGAAGAAAATGAGCAAAACAAGCCCAGAAGGAATTTTCCTAAAGCCTCCATTAATTTCGAACAATCTGAAATATCACCCAAGTGTTATCAAGTAAATTTAAGCTTTAGGACTTATGTTTTCTCTGCTCTTTTCTGCTTATCTCCCTGCCCCCCATAAATAGTAGGCAATAATGCCATTTCCTATTTATAAAATTTCTGGAAAAGCCTGATCTAGTGTATAGTCTCAGATAAAACTGGAATAGCTAAAGCACTCTGAATATTTCTCCAAAATAGTTGAACTGCTTATTAAAGGAGTAACAAGAATGAAAATACTATATATGGACATATATACATGCATATATACACAAATTCACAGATATATATATATCTATATTCACACATATACATATATATTTATAAATACTCAAACAAAAAAAGTATACTATGTGGAACAGTAGTTAAAAACATAAATTCTGAAGCCAGAATGCCTGCCTGCATCTTAATCTTGCCTTTCCCCATTTCCAGCTATGTGAACTTTTCCAAGTGATTTAATTAGTCTTTATTCAATTTCCTAATCTATAAAATGGGAGTAATAATAATAAGATATAATAAACACCTCATGATATTTTTGGAATTAAATATGTTCATGTACATAAAGTGCAGATTTACTGAGGACAATGCTAGCAAATAATATGCTCTATATACTCATTAGGAATATATTTCTGTATAAACTGAGGGAAAACACACATATGTATATACGTGTTTGTATTTTGTGTGTAGGTATGTGTGAATTCGTATGCATGCAGTGGAGACTCAGGTACAACCGAAAACAACTTGATTTATACCTTCTACTTCCTGTTCAAACTACTTTGAACATCCATTCCTCTTTGTCCTTGGATAAATTTAAGGCATATTCCTTGGCTTGTCTTACAACTCTCAGGGAATAAAAAAATGTTCACATGACTTCAAGTTCAAACAGACTTATTTTAATAAAGTGTTCAGAACCTTGAAAGTTCAGAACTCTAAACTTAAAACCTCTCTCATTCCATAGCTCTTGACTACTTCAGTGTGGAGGAGCCTGTGAGGGGAAGAGCTCAGAGTAAGCTCCTTCCCTTTTTCCAGTGCTTTGGTCTTCTCCCAATTGAGAGACTGCCTCTGACTGACCAGGATGCAGTGGTGAGGTGAGATAAGCAGTGGTCAGAGGAGGTAGGCAGGGATATTATAAAGAGCAGCTGTGGTAAACAGCCAGCTTCATTCTGCTGGGAGCACTTCTGTGCTGTCTTGGAGAAAACCTCTCTGCTTACTCCAGTTCTGTCATAGACAGTGACTGTGCTACATGCCTCCTGGTATGTCACTCAGAAAGGTCCTTTCTCAATTTCTGAGGATTTAACTATGTTCCTCTTCCTCTATATTTGAAAGTCTTTTGCCTTTCCGGTGACTTTTATGACACATTGGTTAAATATTCCAGGTTCACTACATCAATGAGAAGCATGCAACTTTAATACCTGATCATTGTGAGTGGAATAATTTTTGAATCAGTGCATTCTGTTCCACTGTCTCAAGACATTCAAGCCAGTCTCTTGTTCTTTGGAATGAAAAGGTGTGAGTGAGCCACATACCAAATACTGTGTTCTCCAAGTTCCAGAGGATATATACAAGCTCTCTGTGTTGTATTCACCAGGCTTGCCATAAAAAGAAAGTACCCCCATCCCTTCCTTGCAGGGGCTTAGTAAGACCTGTAGCTCATCAAAGACTCTCTCAAAGAAAAATTCCAACCTCTTTAGTGATTGCTTGAGTCTTTACTGGACTGGATTTAAGGGAAGTGTAGGTAGCTATGGGTCTCACAAGTGGTTAACACATTGTACGTATGCAAACATTGTTTAGATGATCTATCCGTCTTTTTGGAAATTTGAGGTAACTTGTCACCTATGCTTTTGTTCTTGCATTTTGTGTGTCACTGAACATCAGCCAGAAGATATTACATTTTAATGTCCTATTATATATTCTTGTATTTATATACACACAAACACTCACATGTGTCTAAAAGAGAAATATTAAAGCATCAGTAATCTGAAAAATATACATAGGTAAGGAGAGAAGAAAGTGTTGATAAAAATATAGAGAAAATTGGGTTATTTTTACATTGTAAGAAATAATCATTTAGATTAGAAGTAAAAAAATAAGTGCCAAATTAATTGTGAAGATACAACTAATATCCCCTAGGTCAGTCCAAAAATACCAAAAAGAAGCCAGATAGCTGTCAAATATGGGTGTTTGCATATAATTGAAAATACCTGTGATTAGGACGTAAAAAGGACAATTTTATTAAAATTTCAAAACCAATAATTTCTACTTTAATTTATTATTCTATTTTTTCTCTCTTTCTCCCACCTTCTCTCCCATCTGCCTACCTGTTCACTTATCTATCCATCATCTCTTCTATCACCATGCTGGAAACCATTGAGAGAAATAAATATGACCCACCCACAGGGATAAAAGTCTTCATTTTATAGCACTATTTAAAGGCTTCTAGAGATTTATACATATTACCTCATTAATCTTCACAATATCCTGTGAGGTGTGTAGGTGGAAATTATTTCTCATTTTATAGATGGATAAAATAAGGTACTGTAAACTTACCAAAAAGACTTACATAGCAACAAAATACAGGAAACCAAATGAGATAAGCCTTTGAAAATATAGACTAATAGCTGTCTAACTTTGTTTTAGAAGTTAATTTTATGTGTTGGAGCCTATTCAGAAGTTCTTTAAAGGTTGATAAAATTAGAGCCATTCTCTCAGTATTCTTGGAATATGCTAATAAATGGGGAATCTCATAAAATATGATAAATGTTCATAAAAATAGCAATTGATAATGTAGATTGAGCCCTTATGCTGTGGCAGAAGCTTCCTGTATCATCAGTTTTAGACTCACAACAACCCTACAGTTCTGATTCTCTATTGTAGCATAACAAATTATTCCCAAATTTTGCAGCTGAAGATGACGTTTATGATTTCACACAACTTCTGAGTTCAGAAAACCAGAAGGGGCTTAGTTGGAAGATTCTACCTCTGGTGTCTCTAAGAGGTTACAGTAAAACTGTTGACTGGGGCTGCATTTTCATCTGAAAGCTCAACTGGAGGAGAACCTGTTTCTAAACTAACTCACTTTATTGACATAACTCAGTTTCTGAAAGGTTGTTGAACTGAGTGGCTATTAGCTACCGGCTTCCCCCAGTTCCTTGCCACATGGGTCTCTATATAGGCGACAACACCTTTCACCTTTCTGAGATCTTTACAAAGGATTTTACAGTCACAATCTCAGCCTCATCTTTGGACTAAGTTCTTCTGGCATTGCTCTAAATTTTATCTTTTCTCATAAGCCATTTCTAAGTTTTATCATTGGCTGCCATCTAGAGAGGCTGAGAATTTTCAAAATCATCGAGTTCTGGTTCCATCATGTTTAACAGTCTCAGTTTATCTCTTTGCTGTCACATTTTAGTATAATCAACAGGAAGAGAGTAGGTGGCACTTTCAACATTCTGGCTGAAAATCTGCTTACCTTCCAGTGTATATATGAAGTACATTTTTTACTTTCCACATGTATTAGTTTGCTAGGGATGCCATAACAAATTACAATAGATTGGATCACTTAAAAGAGGAAATTTATTTTCTCACAATTCTGGAGGCTAGAAGTCTGAGATCAAGGTGTTAGCAAGGTCGGTTTCTTCTGTAGCCCCTGTCCTTGGCTAGTAGATGGCCGTCTTCTTCTAGTGTCTTTCACATCATGCTTGTTCTGTGTCTGCTTATGTCCTAATCTCCTCTTTTCATAAGGACACCAGTCATGTTGGATTGGGTCACTCATATGACCTTGTTTTACCTGAATTACCTCTTTAAAAACCCTATGCCCAAATACAGTCACATTCTTTTGTAACATTCTAATGTTAGGACTTTAACATATGAATTGGTGGGGGGACATAATTCAGCCCATAACATTTTGCCATCCCCCCCAAATTTATGTCCTTCTCACATGCAAAATACGTTCACCTTATTCTAAGAGCCAAAATAATCTTAATACATTCTAGCATTGGCTCTAAATCCAAAATCTCATCTAAATACATATAAATCAGGTGTAGGTGAGACTAGAGGTATGATTCATCCTGAGGCAAAATTCCTCTGAGAGGATTTATCTGCTTCTAGAACACAGTGGTAAAACTGGCATAGGACAAATATTCCCATTCCAAAAGGGAGAAATTTGGGGAATTCCCTGGCAGTCTAGTGGTTAGGACTCCACACTTGTTTTTTTTTTTAATTAATTAATTTATTTTTGGCTGTGTTGGGTCTTCGTTTCTGTGCGAGGGCATTCTCTAGTTGTGGCGAGTGGGGGACACTCTTCATTGCAGTGCGCGGGCCTCTCACTATTGCGGCCTCTTTTTTGCGGAGCACAGGCTCCAGACGCGCAGTCTCAGCAGCTGTGGCTCACGGGCCCAGTTGCTCCGCGGCATGTGGGATCTTCCCAGGCCAGGGCTCGAACCCATGTCCCCTGCATTGGCTGGCAGATTCTCAACCACTGCACCACCAGGGAAGCCCTAGGACTCCACACTTTTACCGCCAAATGAGTGGGGGGCACTCTTCATTGCAGTGTGCGGGCCTCTCACTATTGCGGCCTCTTTTTTGCGGAGCGCAGGCTCAGCAGCTGTGGCTCACGGGCCCAGTTGCTCCGCGGATTTTTGCGGAGCACAGGCTCCAGACGCGCAGTCTCAGCAGCTGTGGCTCACGGGCCCAGTTGCTCCGCGGCATGTGGGATCTTCCCAGGCCAGGGCTCGAACCCATGTCCCCTGCATTGGCTGGCAGATTCTCAACCACTGCACCACCAGGGAAGCCCTAGGACTCCACACTTTTACCGCCAAGAGCCAGGGTTCAATCCCTGGTCAGGAAACTAAGATCCCGCAAGCCATGCAGCATGGCCAAAAAAAAAAAGGGTATCTGAAAAATTGGAAAGAAGAAAGGGATGATATGTTGTCCCAAGCGAGTCTGAAATCTAGCAAGGCAAATCCCATTAGTTTGTTTTTAAATTTTTATTGGGGTATAATTGATTTACAATGTTTTGTTAGTTTCAGGTGTACAGCAAAGTGAATCCATTATACATGTACATATATTCACTCTTCTTTAGCTTCCTTTCCCGTGTAGGACATTATTGAGTATTGAGTAGAGTTCCCTGTGCTATACAGTAGGTCCTTATTAGTCATCTATTCTGTATACAGTAGTGTGTATGTGTCAATCCCAATCTCCCAATTTATCCCTTACCCCTGGAAACCATAAGTTTTTTTCTTATATCTGTAACTCTATTTCTGTTTTGTAGATAAGTTCATTTGTAGCATTTTTTTAGATTCCACATTTAAGCTATATCATATGATATTTGTCTCTCTCCGTCATTAGATTTTACAGCTCAAGAATAATCCTCTTGCTTTATCCTCTGTGCCCAGTGGGAAGGCAGCGTTATCTTCCATATTCACCTGCCTGGTGACCCCATGCCCTCCCTTGGCAGCTGCTTCTCCTCCTTAGCTCTGGAAGGTAGCCCTGACCCCTTAAACCTGAGTGGCCACCCTGACCCCTTTAGAACTAGGGAGAGGAGCCCCACCTTCCAGGTCTGTACCCAGTGGACCTGTGGTGGTAGTAGAAGCCTGCTAAACCTTGGTACTGCCTTCAGCGTCATTCTCTTCTTTGCTTGAGGGATAATACATACTTACAGCTGGATAGCTCTATTAGCACATCCTGTAGAATCCTATAAATCTGACAGATTACTTTCATTTTGTCCTATCTCTGTCTCCTTCAGTCCAAACTGGCAACTGATTTTGCTGGTATAACCTCATCTCTACTCTTACGTTCTGCTAAGATAGCTGATTGGATCCATAAATCACATGCCTGTAATTTCTTTAGCAAACGTTCTTTGGCCTGCCCTCAGTGTTCTCTCAAGAGAGTGCTTTCTCATTTTGTACAATATGCATAGGCTGAGAATTTTCCAAATCTTCAAGTTTTGCTTCTTTATTTGCTTAACAATTTCTTCAATTTATCCCATACGCAACCAGGTGAAAAATGGCTGTACCTTCAACACTTAGACATTTTTTCAGATAAATATCCAAATTCATCAGTTACAAGTTCTACTTTCCATAAAACACTAGAACACAATTCGGTCAAGTTCTTTGCCCCTTTGTAACAAGAATTGTCTTCCCTTCAGTTTCAAACAATGTGTTCCTCATTTTCATCTGAGCTCTCACCAGAAGCACCCTTGAAGTTCATATTTCTACCAATATTCTGTTCATGATGATATATGTATAACCAACTCTAAGATGATAGAAACTTTCTCTACAGCTCTCCTCTGTCTGAGCTCTCAACAAAATTGCCTTTAATATCCATATTTTTACCAACAATCTCTGAAAGGCAGTCTAGTCATTTTCTAACATGCACCTCAAAACTCTCCCAGCCTTTACCCAAAACTCAGTTTCAAAACTGCTTTCACATTTTTAGGTATTTGTTACAAAAGCACTCTACTTATTGGTATGAAAATTGGTGTTAGTTTGCTACAGCTGCCAAAACAAAGTACTATAGACTAAGTGACTTAAACAAAAGAAATGAATTTTCTCACAGCTCTGGAGGCTAGAAGTCCAAGATAAGTTGTTGCAGGTTTAGTTTCTTCTAAGGCCTTCTCCTTGGCTTGTAGATGCCTCCTTCTCTCTGTATCTTCTGTGCTGCCTGTGTCCTAATCTCTTCTTATACAGACACCAGTCATATCAGATTACAGCCCACTCATGTGATCTCCTTTACCTCTTTAAAGGTCCTATCTCCAAACATATTCAAACTCTGAGGTACTGGGGATTGTGACTTCAACATATGAATTATGGGAGGACACAATTCAGTCCATAACATCTCATAACTACAGCATAGTGTTGATAAACCAATATTACATGACAAGGATCCTCCTTCCTACAATGTCAAATAAGATTTACCTCACTTGCTGACAGGACTTCATCCAGACTCAAAGAACATGAGGCTTCTAATAACAATTTCTTTAACACACGTTAGACATTTTTTTTTAACATTCCCTCCTCCAAGTCTATTGGCCATCTCAAAGCTATTCCTACATTTTGCGTTTTTCCTACAATAGCACCTCATTTTTAGGTACCAAAATATGTATTATGTATTCATTGTAGCATAATAACTTGCCTCAATATTGATCAGCTTAAAACAACAAAAATTTATTATCTCACAATTTCTTAGTGTTATAAATCTGAAAGAAGCTTATCTGGGTATTTCTGGCTCAGGATTTCTCACAAGGTTCCTCTAGTCAAACTGCTGACCAGAGATGAAACTACTTCCAGGTTTGACTTTGACAGGAGTTTCACTTCCGAACTCAACCAGTTGGTTGTTGGCAGTTCTCAATCTGGGGGTAAACTCATCAATGATAATACATATTTTAATGAAAATAGCTGTAGATAATATTGATTGAACACACTTGCAAGTGCTTGTGTATTTATACTCACAACGACGCTGCTATGTTAATATTATGGTTTAACCATTGTACATGCTTACACAAGCAGTGGTAAGAATTGAAACTTGAAAGCAAATGGTTTTAATTTTGGAAAACTTAAAAATTACTTTCATTACTTCTCTATCCAAAATAGCCTGGTGATTCCAATTTTGATACAGAGTAAGGGGAAAGATACAAAGACAGAAGAATGAAAAAGCAGCCCTGCATAAATTAGGAATATATGCAGTAAAATCACTCTATACCTAACATAATATTTTTGTTAAAAGAATGATAGATGATTGTGAAGAAAAATATATACAATAGAAAAATATAAAAGTAATAAAATTTTCTACACACTATACATTTGGACTATATTTTATTGTTATCTTTCATATACAGTATTCTTGGTGTTATCTTTTTCTATAAATATGACTATACCCATGTGTTTATTAATGTGTACTTGCAGAATCTAAAACTGCATGTACAGTTCATTAGTTACTACCTAGCAACCATATTTACACATTTTACTCTTTGGAAGACTGGAAATATTGGAAAGAGAAAAGAAAGTTAAACCAAAAAATTTAAAGTTCAAATTAATGAGAGAGTGCTGAGGGGTTATGTATGATTGTGTGTATGATAAATTGAGAACAAAATGAAATTTAAAAAATAGATATTAAAATTACAAGGAATATTGGCACTGCTCTAGTTCAACTCCTTACCTAGAATATGAGCTTATTTTTCTTTATAATTATACCATTTTAATATTAATACTACCTTGATTCCAAATTCATCTTTTTCTATATACTATAAAGTTCTCAGTCCTTGGAAATCGTCAGTTTGATTTTATAAATAACCATCTTTTAAAAGAAGTGTTAGATTTAGAGAATTATTGCAAATGTATTATAGAGAGATCCCATATACCCCACACCCAATTTACCCTATTATTAACATTTTCTATTACTAGGATGTATTTGTCAAAACCAGTGAACCAATATTGACATACTATTATTAATTAAAGTCAATTCTTTATTCAGTTTTCCTATGATCTCATCCAGGATACCACATTACATTTAGTCATCAAGTTTCCCCAGCCTCTGCTTGGTTGTGACTGTTTCTTAGGCTTTCCTTGTTGTTGTTTTTTTTTTTGCCCTTGACAATTTTGGGGATTACTGGTTAGGTATTTTAACATTTTATAGCATGTCCCTCTATTAGAATTTGTCTGATATTTTTCTCATGATTAAATTTGAATAATATATTTTGGAAAAGAAGAATACAGAGCTGAAGTGCTATTCTGAACCCATCATAGCAAAGGCACATGCTATCAATGTGACTCGTCACTGTTGATGTTAACCTAATCACCTAGCTTGGGGAATTGTTGTTTCTCCACTGTAAAGCAACCCCTTTTCTCCTCCCTGACCTTACTGTCCTCTCTGGAAGAAAGTCTCTATGCACAGCCCATACTAAGGAGTGGGGAACTGTGCTCCACCTCCTTCAGGGTAGAGTATTTACAGAAATTATTTGCAGTTTATCTGCATGGGAGAGATCCCCACTATTTATTTATTCAAGCATTTATTTGTGTCAGCCTAGACTCATGGAGATTTATTTTATACTTTTGGTTATAATCTAATACTCTGTTAACCATGTTTTTAATTTTATGTATTCTGATGTTTTGGCATCTGGGGCCCTACTGGCCCTGAAGAGACTGTCCCTCCCAGGGTTAGCCAATTTCTACCTATAGTAAACAGATCACCCTTAAATGCGCCTTCAATGCATACCAACCAATCTAGACGCCATACCCCCAACTACCTCCTTTTGGGGACCCTTACATGCCAGGCTACTCTCCACCTGCCCTAATCACCCCTGACAACTAAGGACAGCCCCTATGCTGCAGAGCCCACTGAAATGATTCAGACTAGCCTGTTGACATTGCCTTTCCTCTTCCTTCCTGCAGAAACCATAGTAAAAGCTCTTGACCGATATTCCCCCAACATCCCTGCCTCGTGACCAACTCTGGTGCTTCGCATGCACGACAGGAGCCTTTGCCTTGGAATCTGTGAGTATCTGTGTGTGCCTTTGTTTATAATAATTTTATATCTTCTTGATAATTTGACCCCTTAATCAAATTATCAATTAACCTTCTTTAAAAGGTTTTTTTAAAATTTATTTATTTTATTTAATTTATTTTTGGTTGCGTTGGAACTTCGTTGCTGCACGCGGCCTTTCTCTAGTGGCGGCAAGCGGGGGCTACTCTTCGTTGCGACATCCGGGCATCTCATTGCGGTGGCTTCTCTTGTTGCGGAGCCTGGGCTCCAGGTGCACAGGCTCAGTAGTTGAGGCACATGGGCTTAGTTGCTCCTTAGCATGTAGGATCAAGGCTTCCCAGACCGTGACCCCTGCATCCGCAGGTGGATTCTTAACCACTTAACCACATTCTTAACCACTGAGCCAACAGGGAAGCCCTATCTAGAAGTTTTGACATAAAGTATGTTTTAGATTTTTTGTTTCTGATATTAGAATAGCCACTTCAACTCTTTTTTGGTTCCTACTTGGGTGAAATATTTTCCTTCCTTTCTTTTGTTTTCAACTTATTTGTATCTCTGGATCTAAAGTAACTCTTTAGACAGAAAATAGAGTTACAGAAAGAAAATAGATCATATATTTTATCCATTCTTCGAGACTCTGTCTTTTAATTGAGGAGTGTAATTCATTCATAATTAAAGTGATTACTGATAAGAAAAGACTTACTTCTACCATTTTGCTATTTTCTATATGTCATATATTTTTTGTTCCTCAATTCCTCCAATACTCCCTTCTTTTGTGGCTTATTGTACTTTTCCTAGTGCACTTTTTGGATTACCTCCAAATTTCCTTTTCTATACAATTTTTAGTTATTTTCTTGGATCCTGGGAATTGTAGTTAATATCCTAAATTTCTAACAACCTAGTTTGAGTTGATACCAAGATAGCTTCATTAGCAAACAAAATTGCTCCTCCCCAGGCCTTAACTTTTGATGAGACAATATCACCAGAACTTTTCTTGCTTTTTAAAGCATAGTTTCCCTGTTCTTTGAATATATTTATAATAGCAACTTTGATGCCTTTGTCTGTTAAACCCAACATGTTGGTCCTCTCACGGGCAGTTTCTGCTTCCTATTTTTTTTCCTGTGTATGGGTCATACTGTCCTGTTTCTTTGTATGTTTTATATATAACTTATTGCTGTTGGAAACTGAACATTTTAGATAATATAGTTTAACAAATCTGGATAGTGATTTCTCTCCCTCCTCACCAGAACTTGTTTTAGTTGTGGTCTGTGTATTTGTTAGTAATTTGGCTAGACTGTTTTAGTGAAGCTGTTTTCCTGCACTGTGAAACCTCTGATGCCGCTCCTTGGAGGGCACATCCTTAGATGTGCTCAGAGTTAACCTGGGATGCCAACAATTTTGGAAGAGCTCTCCTTGGCTTTCTCTTTTCCTGATCTCTCTGTTAATTGTCTGCCTAATTTGCTTTCCACCCAGCTATTAGGATCCACTAATTGCATGCTGATTGCTGTATTGTTTTCAACAAGTCCTTATGGCATAAACTGCTCTGGAGTCTAATCCAATTAAATTGGAACAGGGGTAGTTTTTGCCGGTGGTCTTTGAGGTTCCTTCCGACCTCTGAAGTCTCTTCTTAGCTTTCTCTTTCTCCAATTCTCTCTGGTGAAAATGAACTATGTTTTACCTTGCTGCTTTTAAACAAAAGGAGCTATTGTTTTAAAGACTGCCTTTAAGCTTGAACTTCCTCATACTTTTTTTTTTTTTAAACTAAGTTATTTTTGAACTTTGAGAGCTTTGGGTCTCTTTGTTCTCATAGATTGCCTCATCCCAAGAAAAAAGAATCTCTAAGCTACTAAACAGGTAATTGGAAGGAGTGATAGCCTCTGGTCTTCTCAGCTTGTTTCTATTTTTATAGAACCACTGCCTTATTAGCAACCTGATGTGAGGGAGATTGGGGCTTCAGAATTTTCAGCCTGTCAAACCTGGGGTATATTTGTAGCAGATGAGTGGGACTGGGTAGAGAGTACCCAACATTTCCTCACACTCACCAGAAAGAAATAGAAATGCTCACATCCTTCCTCCCCTCTATATGAAATAGTGTATTCCTCTTATTGGGAGCTGAGTAGAGAGGGAGCCTAATCTTGGTCACACCTACCCAGAGTGACTCTTTATGCTAAACTGGGGGTGGGGTGGGAAAGGTAGAGAGCAGTGCATGGCTGTATCACATAGACTCTAACTGTTCTTATCAAGTTTTAGTAGATTTTCTTGAATAAATGTTTATTTGCTTTATACTCTTAGGACTTTAAAATGTTTCTTTACATTCTTCATCAGTTGCACTAGTTTCACCAAGAGTGGGTCCATGGAGCTCTTCAGACTCCCATCCCAGAAATGAAAGCCAACCAAGGTTTTTAACTGTTGAAAGTGGAAGGAAAACTTCTTCCCTCATTGAAGACATTTCCTTTCATGTGAAAGGAGATGCTTTAGCATAGCATTCCCCCATGGGAGGCAATGAGAATGGGAGCTGAAAATGCCTTGCCCCTCTTTCTCTTGGGAGGAACCTACTGACAGAGATTGCCTATTTCCTTTTGCACCTAAATGACATATATCTGAAAAGAGCCATCTCTGCTCAACTAAATTAGCTGCAAAACTTCAAGATCTGCAAGTTTAAATTATTGGCTTACAAA
This sequence comes from Neophocaena asiaeorientalis asiaeorientalis, assembly GCF_003031525.2. Taxonomy (NCBI): domain Eukaryota; kingdom Metazoa; phylum Chordata; class Mammalia; order Artiodactyla; family Phocoenidae; genus Neophocaena; species Neophocaena asiaeorientalis. The sequence continues at coordinate 10,807,145 of NW_020175670.1, forward strand.
CTTGGAGAAATAGACAAAGTAAAATTTTAGGACAGAAAAGTAATACTGGCTGAAGCTTCTGGCTTTGCTAGAGTGAGTGGATTTAAATTTGGGATGCACTTAAAGGATGCTACAAAACGCAGGTCTTTAACTTGCTAACTTTTTTGTTTGTTTGCATTTAGTGGTTTACAGATAAATTGTGTAGCTTCTTGACATTAGGTAACAGGAGAGAACAACATGTGTTATTAGCACAAACTCCAAGGAGGTGTCAGGGTGTTTTGAATGTTAACATTCAAGCTTGACTTTGAATTGGATTGCTGCAAATGAACTCTACAAACACTACAGAAGAGATGTTCTAGGCTCCAGTTTTTGGTAGCAAACATAGATTGGCAGTGCAAAGCAGAAAGAGTTATTCATAGATTTTGAATATCCAGGAAGGAAAAGAAGGGATTTAAATATCATCTCGTGCCCGAGGCTTAAGACCACTCCACAATTCTAAGTCTATGATATAGCAGAAGTGTCACAAAAGGCACTGTCTGAGAGGAAAGAATGGAAAGAAATGTTTCCCCCTTCTAGCTGTGGTAATCCATCATGACAAATCATGTTCTTCTTGGGGGTTTTCTCCCATTTGAATCAAAGTTCAGTGGTCATGGATCCTGGATAACCGACCTAAACTCTGTGACTTCTCGGTGAGAAACAAATTAAGAATATTTTCTTTCTTCCCTCCTTTTCTCAGATAACACTGAATTTCTGCTAGAGTCTTTGTTAGCACCTGGGATTTGGTATAGAATTTTTGCTGGAAAAACTGCTCAGAAGCCTGGGAACTGACCTGTATTTTTAATTCAGAGAATGTGGGGCTAGTTTAATGTAAATCTTGTGTGATCTAGTATCTCTTTGTTATCTTTAAAGTTGAACTGAGAGATTTGTCATGGAACAGTTCAACTCAGAGGTCCTGAGATAACCAGATCCTTTTCAGTGAGAAAAATACAAAGCTTTGTTGATTGATTGCAATGGGATTTAATATTTGACCAAATTTTCCCTGAGTATTTGACTAGTGTTATAATGTTTATATTCAAATGAGTACACCTTATTATTTGTGTCTTTGTTGTCAATACATCTTCGATCTCTTTACAAAACCCCCAGTAAGCCACTGGAAAACATACAACTTGGCCGGTTAGAGTGTGGGCTGGGAAATATGATAGGCAGACAATTTCAGTTTTTGATTCATTGTTACTTTAATGTTAATTTACTTAATAGGCTGTTTTACCAATTTTGGAGCTTTCTGGAAGAAAATATATATTTCTTCCTACTAGTGTCCTCATAACATACTCAAAGAAGCAAGTTCAAAAGGTTAGAATCAAAGCTATACTGATAGATTATTGAGTTCCAATAAATATTCTTGATTTCTTGCCTAACTCCTTACTGAATTCCATAGAGGTGGATAAACTACTTCATTGGTGGGTCACAATTATTCCCCAACATTTCCAATCTAGAAGAGAGCTGTATTGCTTGGCAACAATGGGGAATCTCTCTCTCCCTCTCTCTTTTTCCCCTCTAACCTGACAAGTGTATCTGTATCAAGCTACCTCTCCGGTGGGTGATACCAAAATCTATACTGAAGAATAGAATGTTTACTTGCTCACATTTATCTAGGACCCTCAAATTAAACTTTTTCATAGCAAAGAAATATTTTGATTCTCCATCTGTTGATAATACCTCATGCAGAATTTGGGATAAAAACATGGGTACTATATAATGAACTCCCTTGAGCCCATCCCAACATTAATCACTGTATTATACTCTCTCACAATATATCCATATTTTTGCTGAAATCTCTACATATCCCACTGTATCTCTGTAGACGTGGAAAAATCCTGACATCATTTGTCTGCCTCCTCTTTCAATTGCCATGTTTTACAAATTTAAGGATTAAAAAGTATCATTTCCCTAACATTTTAAAAAACAACTTGTTCACATTTTAATATGATTCTGGATTGTCTTTAGGATATTTAATCTAGATTTTGAACTTTGGTTATTTTGTCAAACAATTTCTCTTAGATGTCTGACCAAAGTATATCCAACTCAGCATAGGTCTAATGTCTAAAAAACATCTTCAGTAGGCCTAATGTTTAAAAAAATTTCTTTAGATGCTCAACAATGTCTTAGGAAATTACTAATACTCAAAATTTTATAGAAAAATGTCTCACTAAAAACTTAAATAAAAATACATATTCCTTGTTCCAAAATTTAAAAAAAAAGAATTAAAGTCAGGTTTAAATCATCCATCCATTTGTAGACTAACCAGTTTCTCTGTACAAATAATGGATATTTTTGAAAAAGAACAATTTACTATTATTTGAAGAAAAATATAGTCTAATGAACTCTGGCAAGAAAAATAATGCACCTGTGAATGTCTTCCTATACCATCACCAACACAATGCCATGTTAAGTATTCAATGCCAACACCAAGGCATTTTAGGCAAATCGTTATTTGGGGGTGCCTGTTTATTTCAATCAGTATAGCAATTGGGTATTAGATCTACTTTACTTTACTCCCTTATCTGTTAACATATTGAAAATTTTGTATTAGAGTAAGAAAAATGCTAGCTAACTAAAAAAATCACCAAAACAGTTTTATATTTAAATTTTAATACTGTTATATCTTGAAGGATTGATAAATGTCATACTTTCATCAAAAATTCAAATATGTGACATCTGAGTATTTTACTACCATATATTTGTATTGTATCTTCTTGTAGCCTTACCATCTATATCAGTGGTCTCCAACATTTTTGACACCAGGGACCGGTTTTGTGGAAGACAGTTTTTCCATGGCCCAGTTCCTAACAGGCTGTGGACCAGTACCGGGTTGGTACCCCTGATCTATATGATGCTTCAGAAAGTTTGTTCTCTTTCCCTATATATGAATCTACTTGTATAGGTTATAAAAAAAAATTTAAGAAATAAAACAGAAATGACTTAAGATGAATGGAAACTATTAATATTTTCCTTAACTTGGTATGGTTTATGTATAGATACTCAATTCTTTCTTATTTTATAAATTTATTTTATTTTATTTATTTATTTTTGGCTGCATTGGGTCTTCATTGCTGCGCGTGAGCTTTCTCTAGTTGAGCCGAGTGGGGCTACTCTTTGTTGTGGTGCGCAGGTTTCTCATTGTGGTGGCTTCTCTTGTTGTGGAGCATGGGCTCTAGGTGCATGGGCTTCAGTAGTTGTGGCTTGCGGGCTCAGTAGTTGTGGCTCGCGGGCTCTAGAGCACAGGCTCAGTAGTTGTGGCGCATGGGCTCAGTTGCTCTGTGGCATGTGGAATCTTCCCGGACCAGGGCTTGAACCCATGTCTCCTGCAATGGCAGGCAGATTCTTAATCACTGCGCCACCAGGGAAGCCCTAGATACTCCATTCTTTAAAGGAAATTTAAAATACTATTCTGAAAATTTGCAGAGTATTCTTGACATAACATGAACAAGTTAAAGCAAGATTATAATGAGCAAGAGTGGAACTCTCAATCATTATGCCTCTTATTCACAATATCCTGACCACCCTGGCTTTCTGTCTCCAATTTGAACTCATGCGCATCATGGGAACAATGGATTTGCTGCTCCCACTGGCCAGACAGTTCTTTCCCCATACTCTGTTTTATCATCCATGTCTTAAAACACAGATGCCACCACATTATAGAGGCCTTCCATTACTATTTTATCTAAATTGGTCCCTATGACCATACATTGTCTTCTATTACACTGTTTTGTTTTCTTCATCTTAATGCTATCTTAATTATCTTTTATGGACATCACATTTTTCTATTGTCTGTCTCACCTCACTAGAATACATATTCCACAATGCTGGGTATATTTTTATTGTTGTTGTCATTTTGCAGCTGTATTCTCAGCTTCTGGCACAGTCAAAACATTGAAAATATTAGATACCATAAATTTTATTGAATTTACTCACAAACAGGTGAAAGGTCGAATGAAATTAACAGTGTTTTTATATGTATTGAAAAATGGGCTCTATTATTATTTTTCACAAATTAAGAAAAATAATACTTAAAAGACAATAAATTGTCAGACACCGCACTATAGGCTCTCAGGTATACAATAAGAATGAATTAGATAAATCCAATACCTGCAAGTGCTTACATTCTAGTGGAAAGTCCGGACAAATAATCAAATTCTTGTGATTCAAGGAGACATGTTCTATAAGAGAATTATGCACAAAATGCTTTGCAAACCCTTAGAACCATTAATATAGCCAGCTCAGAAATTCAGAGATGGCATCTCAGAGGATGTTGTGTCAGCACTGAATCAGGAGAAATGATAGGCCAACACAGGAGGTCTGAGTGAATGCTTTTCCAGAAAGATCATAATAAGCAAGGATTGGAAGGTAGGAGAGTGTGAGGAGTTTGTAATGATGTAAATAGCTTAGCATGGCCCAGAGCATAAGAGGACACAAAGAGAGAGGAGTTAGGGAAGTAGGAAGTATAATGGTACTTGCCTGTAGTACCAAGGAATTTAGCCTTGGTTTATTGTTTAACTACCAGTTTTTCTTTTAAAACATCTTTATTGGAGTATAATTGCTTTACAATGGTATGTTAGTTTTTGCTTTATAACAAGGTGAATCAGCTATACATATATCCCCTACCTACCATTTTTTAAATTATCAATTTATTAATTTTATTATGTATTTATATATATGCTTATAAGTTATTTTTATATTAATGATCAACTCAATCATTAAACTATTCCAGTTAATCAGATATTTATAGAAGGTTTAGTATTGTACCTGCAATGTGATTGTGTGGCCTATTGAATTAATATGGACTAAAATACCCCTCAGATTATTTGTATATGTATATGTTTATGAATATTTATAAACATATACATATATATGAAAACATTGATTATGATTATATATATGTATGTTTACTTCTGAGAAGAGAAGAAAATAAAAATCTAGAATTAAGTGAAGAGAATTAAAAAATAAAGGAACACTGTAAAATATGAATTCCAAATTTGTTACCTTTGTATTTTCACTATATTCAGAGAAATGTCAAGAAGAGTTCATTAGAAAAACAATTAAAATGACATGCATTATTTATTGTTGTGGCATCAAAAATGTTATATAACCCTAAACTAAATTCTGTGAAACATTTCCAACAATAACATTTAAACTTACAAAGTAATGGATATGCAACTTCATAGCTTTTGTTCTAAGAAAGAAAAAGACAACAATATGGTATTTTATAATAATATAGCAAATAAGACTACTAAAGAATATCAGAATAAAGACACAATTTCCTTATGAAATAACTAGAGTTTCAGTTAATATTAGCATCACACAAGAGGAAAAAAATGACGGATTTGAATATTGTATCATACATGTTCAAATTGATCAATATTGAGTTTTTTAGTGTAATATTCATGATTATCAAGGCCAATAGTGTATACTATTGACTAAACAGAAGAAAGAGAGAGACTAGCAGAGCCTGAAGAGAGTCATAAAATTAATAAAAATAAAATAATCCAACATAATAAAATGCATAATTTTTAGTGAAAAGTAAAGCTTTATAACTTAATTTTTAATGGGGGCTGTAATGTGTGAGAAGTTGGTCAATATCAAATTAGGAAAGAAAATTAGAACTCTGATATATCAATTTCATAATAAAAATGTTATATTTTCCAAGACTGTATGCACTGCTTCTTAACCAGTCTTTGTTTAAGAGTTATCTTGGAGGTTTTGGAAAATACATGGCTTTAACCACCTTAACCTAGTGGATCAGGTTATTCTCTGTGATTACATGAATTTATAGTATTTTAAAAATCCACTGCTTTTCTATTGATTAGAGCTGAGAATCACTGCTCTAGGATCACGTTTTTTTGTTTCCAAGAGAAGGTACAAAGACATCTAGTGGAGGAACTGCTTCTACATATCTTTTTAAAATACATATTCATCATATCTGAATGACTGATATGTTGTTGATGATATTGACAGTGTTGACAGTCAAAATATTTGAATTATTTTGCCTTTGTGTGCTTCTGTGAGCCTTGCGACATAGCTAATTTTCACTTAAATATTATTATAAACACTCTAAATTAAGGTAATTTAGATTGAAGAAAAAATGTCAGATTAATTTAATCAAACATTCTACATAGGGGTCAATATCTATAGTTGTGCTATCACCCTTTTCTACCAATTATAGAAAATGCTTCATGGTAGTCTTTAATGAACTCCAAAACTTTTCTTGTAACCATTAGGAATATATTGTTATTAACACCTGAGATGAAAGCTATATGCCATCCTAGTTCTATAATTTTCATCTTCAGCAACAGAATGAGTTGTGGTGGTTGTATGTTAGTCTCTGAACTAAGCTGTCAGAGAAATGTACAGTAAAATAATAACTACTCTAGATCTTCTCCAGCCTCATTTAAAATGTTGTACCTTCATTTTCTCAATTCATCTTTATAGCAACATCGCAGGCCGTTTATTACCATCACCATTTTATGTTTTTTTGTTTGTTTGTTTGTTTTTGGTGGGGTTTTTTTGCGGTACGCGGGCCTATCACTGCTGTGGCCTCTCCCGTCTTGGAGCACAGGCTCCGGACGCGCAGGCTCAGCGGCCATGGCTCACTGGCCCAGCCGCTCCGCGGCACGTGGGATCCTCCCGGACTGGGGCATGAATCCACGTCCCCTGCATCGACAGGCGGATTCCCAACCACTGTGCCACCAAGGAAGCCCCTACCATCACCATTTTAGAGGTAGTAAAACCAAAGTTCAGAGGTGTAAAATAAACAGTTCAAGGTCATTCAGTTATTAAGTGGCAGAAATGATTCAAACCAGTCTTTTCCTAAAGCCAATGATATCCTTGACACAGTTCTTACATTATGATACAATATAGATTACAAAATATGGGATTACCATTTTTAAAAATGACTGTGAAAAAATCTCTGAGGAACACTGAATGTTACACAAAATATAATTCTACAAAAATGAATGTCTTCCTTGAATAAGGAGAGATAGAGCATCTCAAACACCTGAGATAGATTGACAGGTTGTCCGTTACTATCACAAGATATCGCACTCCTCTCTATAGAATTTATAAAAATGGTTTTTCATTGGTTGTGTGGAGCAGAATCATAGAGCTCTGGCCTTGTCTTTGCCACATGAGTTGCCTATAAACTGATGGATTGATTTTAATTTGACCTTGGCAGCTTTTGTTACCCTATGAGGTATTAGTCTTGCTCTGTTCCAGACCTTTTCCTTGAACTCTGCCTTTGGACACTTCCCTTCTTCTAAAGATTTGTCCCTGAGGCCCTAGGCAGGCTGTCAGTCATAACTTTTTTGGCCATGACTGATATGGTGTGTCAAACCCATTAGTGCTTTTGCCAGTACTATTTTTTTTTAAGAAGGTACCTTAGTTGTCTAAAAGAATAATCTATATTTTAAGTACTTAATTTGATAAAAGAAACTCAGTGAAAATTTTGCTTTTATTGATTAAAATAATGAATGCATATTATAGTGGTTTTTAATATAGAAAAACTAGGTTTCTGCACAAGTGATTCCATATTCTATGTCATTCACCTAAGTATTGTTACATGTACATCTACTCAGAAATGGATAAGTATTTCAGAAATATTAATCATAATAAAAAAACAACTGTCAATGATTAGGAAAGGTATTCTCAATTTTGTGAAGTGTGACTCCACTTATCTAATTATTCTCACTGTCACATATTAACAGTGGCATTACATATCTATATACCTATATACTAAATTTGATCATCTATAACAAATTTCCTGTTCTAGTTTCCTTTCTGACATTTCTTTTGCTACATCTCTTTTTCATTCTTTTACTTGCCTTATCATTTCAACACACTCCATTCATCTTAATAACCCAGTCAAAATGATTGCTCTAAATAGCTATACCAAGAAAAAATGGAGGTATATATTTTTCGATAGGGAATGCATTTCTATGTCATTTGGGCTGGTATTCTGACAGAGAATATTATATATGTTGGGAATACTTGAGATCAAAATAATTCAAGATGTTTTTATTTCTTGCTGCAATTATTTCAAGGTGTTTTATTTTTATACTGTTTCTTAACTTTTTCATACAAGCAATGTCTTCAAACAATTACTGAACACAAAATTATAAAATGAATGTTGAATTAATCTTAGATGATGAATGGATACAATTATGAAGGTAATTGTATGACTGTAGCAGTTGTTTCACTCTTCATATATCAAACAATGTTTAAAAATATTACCTTTGATTAGTTTTCCCATTATTTTTAGCAATTCAGAAAACTTTATTCATAAGTACATAAGTCCAGTCAAATTCTAGGAAATGCAATGTCACTGACCAGTACGTGTCTCTAATAATTTAATGGCTAGTGTTAGAGATTATGCAGGTGCAGTGATGTTTTTCCCACAATCCAATATTGATATGGTACATAGTTAACCATTCATAGAATTGGAGAGATTGAAATGACATTAGAAACAGTATGATCTACACTCCCTCATGTGACAGATTTACTTTTATATATACTATACTTATTTCAACATTAAAGTTAAAGTTAGCACTGAAACAAAATCTTTTCAATATTTTATTATATATCAAAGAAAGACATCAAAATATTTCTCTTTAACAGGTGTGTGTATATGCACAGCTAGGAAACATAAAGTTTCATATATCTATTCCTAGTGAAGTGGGCTTGAATTTCTAACAAGCATTGACACTTCACATGGTAAAATAGTAAGTTCATCCTTAGAAAAGAATATAACATTAAAAAAGGAGAGAAATTATTAGAAACAGCTGAGTATAGAAAATAGATCTTTTGACATAAAGATCTTGACAGTATATGTTGAAGCAGTAGAAATCATAAATAATATTGTTTTTTATGTTATACATTCTGAGAATTTTTATAGAGCTCAACTGGATTGTAATAAGATGACAATAAAACTCTCCCTATGATACTATATATGTTGTAACTTTTATTTTGTGTGAATAGTAAAACAGCTCTCTCTTTTTCTTTCTCTCTCCACACATGCATGTGCACACACACACACAAACACAAACACATTTTTTCAGTACAGGCATATATTTTATCTATTTTCTTGCCACATTTTGCCAACTAAAAAAAAATTAATATAATACCCTTCTTTAAGACAGAGAAGAGCACAATAAGAGTACTAGACAACATTATTGTCCTTAACTGTAGGTGATCACAAACACTGCAAAGCATTTCATACTACATGACATCATAAAGCTGTATGTATTCAAATGCATAAGCTATAGGACTTAAAAATAAACAATACCAAATAATACAAAAACAGAAAAAAATTTTAATAAGTTACTATTGCTTTTATAAGCTATAGGAAACACTTATGCTTGAACAAAAATTACTTTCTCTTTTAAGTTCTGGAATTCTTTTGAGACAATTGTATCTCATATTACATAACTTAGATTGAGAAATGTAGAGATATATTTATTACATTGAACATTAGGTTGTAGTAGTACATATTACTTTTAGCTCATTTGTACAAGGGCAGAAGCATATTTCTTCACAGTAGAGGAAACATGGAATATAAAAATGTCTATTTTATTTAAATGGTTTCATGTAAACATGCCATTCTTACTTGAAATTAAATGGAAAGCTTTCAAATTAGAATCATTTAAATTAAAAGTGAAGATTCCCACACTTTTCAGTAACAAAGATTTTTAAACATTCAAACAATATTTATTAATCACCTACATTTTACAAGCCATCCTTCCAGACTTTGGTGATATAGAAGTGAACAAAACAACATACTTTGGCTGACAGAGAGTTTCTCTATTGCAGAGAGTGGCAAATACCAAGTAAAGACATTATTTTTAATGTTTAATTTACATATATATGTATATAAATGAGAAAATGTGATAAGTCAAATGACACATGAATTATGGGAAATAAATGCAAAAGAGAACATAAATAGTGGAGAGGGAATGCTATTTTATATAACTTGGTCCAAGAAAGTTTCTCGGATAATGATATTTAAATATAGACAGAGGGAGGGACCTTCAAGATGGCAGAGGAGTAAGACATGGAGATCACCTTCCTCCCCACAAATACATCAAAAATACATCTACATGTCAAAAAACTCCTACACAGCACCTACTGAATGCTGGCAGAAGACCTCAGACTTCCCAAAAGGCAAGAAACTCCCCAAGTACATGGGTAGGGCAAAAAAAAAAAAAAAAAAAAAAAGAAAAAGAAAAAGCAGAGACAAAAGAATAGGGATGGGACCTGCACCTCTAGGAGGGAGCTGTGAAGGAGGAAAAGTTTCCACACACTAGGAAGCGCCTTCACTGGCAGAGACTGGGACTGGACGGGGGTGGGGGAGCTTCTGAGCCACCGAGGAGAGTGCAGCAACAGCGGTGCAGAGGGCAAAGCAGAGAGATTCCCGCACAGAGGATAGGTGCCAACCAGCACTCACCAGCCCAAGAGGCTTGTCTGCTCACCCACTGGGGCAGGTGGGGGCTGGGAGCTGAGGCTCGGGCTTCAGAGGTCAGATCCCAGGGAGAGGACTGAGGTTGGCTGCGTGAGCACAGCCTGAAGGGAGTTAGTGCACCACAGCTAGCCGGGAGGGAGTCAGGGAAAAACTCTGGACCTGCCTAAGAGGCAAGAGACCATTGTTTCAGGGTGCACGAGGAGAGGGGATTCAGAGCACCACCTAAACGAGCTCCAGAGATGGGTGTGAGCCGTGGCTATCAGCATGGACACCAGAGATGGGCATGAAATGCTAAGGCTGCTGCTGCAGCCGCCCAGAAGCCTATGTGCAAGTACAGGTTACTCTCCACACCTCCCCTCCCGGGAGCCTGTGCAGCCCACCACAGCCAGGGTCCTGGGATACAGGGACAACTTCCCTGGGAGAACACAGGTGTGCCACAGGCTGTTGCAACATCACGCTGGCCTCTGCCGCCTCAGGCTCACCCTGCAGTCCGTACCACTCCCTCCCCCCAGCCTGAGTGAGCAACAGCCCCCGAATCAGCTGCTACTTTAACCCCCGTCCTGTCTGGGCAGGGAACAGATGCCCTCAGGCAACCTACATGCAGAGGCAGGGCCAAATCCAAAGTTGAACCTCAGGAGCTGTGCGAACAAAGAACAGAAAGGGAAATTTCTCCCAGCATCCTCAGGAGCAGCGGATTAAATCTCCACAATCAACTTGATGTACCCTGCATCTGAGGAGTACCTGAATAGACAATGAATCATCCCAAAATTGAGGCAGTGGACTTTGGGAGCAACTGTACACTTGGGGTTTGCTTTCTGCATCTAATTTTTTTCTGGTTTTATGTTTACATTACTTTAATATTTAGAGCTTATTATCTTTGGTAGATTTGTTTATTGATTTGGTTGCTCTCTTCCTTTTTTATTTTATTTTTTTGCATATATATATTTCTTTCCTTTTTCTCTTTTTGTGAGTGTGTATGCATGCTTCTTTGTGTGATTTGGTCTGCATAGCTTTGCTTTTACCACTTGTCTTGGGTTCTGTCTGTACTTTTTTTTTTTTTTATAGTTTTTAGCACTTGTTATCACTGGTGCTTTGTTTTTTGGTTTGGTTGCTGTTTTCTTTTTTCTTTTTTTTAAATTATTTTTTTATTTTTAATATGTTTTTAATTTTTTATTTTAATAACTTTATTTTTTTCACCCTTCCCTCCTTCCTTTCTTGCTTGCTTCCTTCCTTCCTTCCTTCCTTTCTTTCTTTCTTTCTTTCTTTCCTTTTCTCCTTTTTCTTCTGAGCTCTGTGGCTGACAGGGACTTGGTGCTCCAGTCAGATGTCATGCCTGAGCCTCTGAGGTTGGAGAGCCCAGTTCAGGACATAGGACCTCCAGAGACCTCATAACCCCACATAATATTAAATGGCAAAAGCTCTCCCAGAGATCTCCATCTCAGCACTAAGACCCAGCTTCACTCAACAACCAGCAAGCTACAGTGCTGGAAACCCTATGCCAAACAACTAACAAGACAGGAAGACAAGCCCACCCATTAGCAGAGAGGCTGCCTAAAATCATACTAAGTTCACGGACACCCCAAACACACCATGGGAAGTTGTTCTGCCTACCATAAAGACAAGATCCAGCCTCATCCACCAGAACATAGGCACCAGTCCCCTTCACCAGGAAGCCTACACAACCCACTGAACCAACCTTACCCACTGGGGTCAGACACCAAAAACAACAGGAACTATGAACCTGTGACCTGTGAAAATGAGACCCCAAACATAATAAGTTAAGCAAAATGGGAAGAGAGAGAAATACACAGCAGATGAAGGAGCAAGGTAAAAACCCACCAGACCAAACAAATGAAGAGGAAATAGGCAGTCTACCTGAAAAAGAATTCAGAGTAATGATAGTAAAGATGATCCAAAATCTTGGAAATAGAATGGAGAAAATACAAGAAACATTTAAGGACCTAGAAGAACTAAAGAGCAAACAAACAATGATGAACAACACAATAAATGAAATTGAAAATTCTCTAGAAGGAATAAATATCAGAATAACTGAGGCAGAAGAATGGATAAGTGATCTGGAAGATAAAAGAGTGGAAATAACTACCACAGAGCAAAATAAAGAAAAAAGAATGAAAAGAATTGAGGACACTCTCAGAGACCTCTGGGGCAACATTAAATGCACCAACATTTGAATTATAGGGGTCCCAGAAGAAGAAGGGAAATAAAAGGACTAAGAAAATATTTGAAGAGATTATCATTGAAAATTTCCCTAACATGGAAAAGGAAATAGCCAACCAAGTCCAAGAAATGCAGAGAGTCCCATACAGTATAAATCCAAAGAGAAACATGCCAAGACACATATTTATCAAACTACCAAAAACTAAATACAAAGAAAAAATATTAAAAGCAGCAAGGAAAAAGCAACAAATAACATACAAGAGAATCCCCGTAAGGTTAAGAGCTGATCTTTTAGCAGAAACTCTGCAAGCCAGAAGGGAGTGGCAGGACATATTTAAAGTGATGAAAGGGAAAAACCTACAACCAAGATTACTCTACCCAGCAAGGATCACATTCAGATTGGACAGAGAAATTAAAACCTTTACAGACAACCAAAAGCTAAGAGAATTCAGCACCAAAAAACCAGCTTTACAAAAAATGCTAAAGGAATTTCTCTAGGCAGGAAACACAAAAGAAGGAATAGACTTACAAAAACAAACCTAAACCAATTAAGAAAATGGTAATAGGAACATATATATATCGATAACTACCTTAAATGTGAATGGATTAAATGCTCCAACCAAAAGATATAGACTAGCTGAATGGATACAAAAACAAGACCCATATAAATGCTGTCTACAAGAGACTCACTACAGACCTTGGCACACACGCAGACTGAAAGTGAGGGGTTGGAAAAAGATATTCCATGCAAATGGAAATCAAAAGATCTGGAGTAGCAATTCTCACAACAGACAAAATAGACCTTAAAATAAATACTATTACTAGAGACAAAGGGGGACACTACATAATGATCAAGGGATCAATCCAAGAAGAATACATAACAATTTTAAATATTTATGTCCCCAACCTAGGAGCACCTCAATACATAAGACAAATGCTAACAGCCATAAAAAAGGGAAATCAACAGTAATAAAATAGAAGTAGGGAACTTTAACACCCCACATTCACCAATGGACAGATCATCCAAAATGAAAATAAATAAGGAAACACAAGCTTTAAATGATACATTAAACAAGATGGACTTAAATGATATATATAGGACATTCCATCCAAAAACAACAGAATACACTTTCTTCTCAAGCACTCATGGAACATTCTCCAGGATAGATCATACCTTGGGTCACAAATCAAGCCTTGGTAAACTTAAGAAAATTAAAATCCTATCAAGTATCTTTCCTGACCACAATGCTATGAGACTTAATATCAATTACAGGAAAAAATCTGTAAAAAATACAAACACATGGAGGATAAACAACACACTAATAAATAACCAAGAGATCACTGAAGAAATCATAGAGGAAATCAAAAAATACCTAGAAATGAATGACAATGTAAACATGATGACCCAAAACCTATGGGATGTGGCAAAAGCATTTCTGAGAGGGACGTTTACAGCAATACAATCCAACCTCAAGAAACAAGAAAATCTCAAATAAACAACCTAAACTTACACCTAAAGAAATTAGAGAAAGAAGAACAAAAATCCCCCAAAGTTAGCATAAGGAAAGACATTATATAGATCAGATCAGAAATAAATGAAAAAGAAATGAAGGAAATGATAGCAAAGATCAATAAAACTAAAAGCTGGTTCTTTGAGAAGACCAACAACATTGACAAACCTTCAGCCAGACATATCAAGAAAAATAGGGAGAAGACTCAAACAATAGAATTACAACTGAAAAAGGAGAAGTAACAACTGACACTACAGAAATACAAAGGATCATGAGAGATTACTTCAAGCAACTATATGCCCATAAAGTGGACAATGTGGAAGAAATGGACAAATTCTTAGAAAAACACAACCTTCCGAGACTGAAACAGGAAGAAATAGAAAATATGAACAGACCAATCACAAGCACTGAAATTGAAACTGTGATTAAAAATCTTCCAACGAACAAAAGCCCAGGACCAGATGGCTTCACAGGCGAATTGTATCAAACACTTACAGAAGAGCTAATGCCTATCCTTCTCAAACTCCCCTTCCAAAATATAGCAGAGGGAGGAACACTACCAAACTCATTGTATGAGGCCACCATCCTGGATACCAAAACCAAAGAGAAAACTACAGACCAATATCACTGATGAAAATAGATGCAAAAATCCTCAACAAAATACTAGCAAACAGAATCCAGCAGCACATTAAAAGGAACATACACCACGATCAAGTGGGATTTATCCCACGAATGCAAGGATTCTTCAATGTATGCAAATCAATCAATGTGATACACCATATTAACAAATTGAAGGATAAAAACCATATGATCATTTCTATAGATGCAGAAAAAGCTTTCATCAAAATTTGGTACCCATTTATGATAAAAGCCCTCCAGAAAGTAGGCATAGAGGGAATTTACCTCAACATAATAAAGGCCATATATGACAAACCCACAGACAACATCATTCTCTATGGTGAAATACTGAAACGATTTCCACTAAGATCAGGAACAAGATAAGGTTTATCACTCTCACCACTATTATTCAACATAATTTTGGAAATTTTAGCCACAGCATTCAGAGAAAGAAAAGAAATACAAGGAATCCAAATCAGAAAAGAAGAAGTAAAACTGTCAGTGTTTGCAGTTGACATGATACTATACCTAGAGAATCCTAAAGATTCTACCAGAAAACTACTAGAGCTAATCAATGAGTTTGGTAAAGTAGCAGGATACAAAATTAATTCATAGAAATCTCCTGCATTCCTATACAGCAGTGATGAAAAATCTGAAAGAGAAATTAAGGAAATACTCCCATTTACTATTGCAACAAAAAGAATGAAATACCTAGGAATAAACCTACCTAAGGAGACAAAAGACCTGTATGCAGAAAACTATAAGACAATGATGAAAGAAATTAAAGATAATACAAACAGATGGAGAGATATACCATGTTCTTGGATTGGAAGAATCAACATTGTGAAAATGACTCTACTACCCAAAGCTATCTACACATTCAATGCAATCCCTATCAAACTACCACTGGTATTTTTCAGAGAACTAGAACAAAAAATTTCACAATCTGTATGGAAACACAAAAGACCCTGAATAGCCAAAGCAATTTTGAGAAAGAAAAATGGAGCTGGAGAAATCAGGCTCCTTGACTTCAGACTATACCACAAAGCTACAGTAATCAAGACAGTATGATACTGGCACAACAACAGAAATATAGATCAATGGAACAGGATAGAAAGCCCAGAGATAAACCCACACACACGGTCACCTTATCTTTGATAAAGGAGGCAAGAATATGCAATGGATAGAAGACAGCCTCTTCAATAAGTTGTGCTGGGAAAACTGTACAGCTACATGTAAAGGAATGAAATTAGAACACTCCCTAACACTGTACACAAAAATAAACTCAAAATGGATTAAAGACCTAAATGTAAGGCCAGACACTATAAAACTCTTAGAGGAAAACATAGGCAGAACACTCTATGACATAAATCACAGCAAGATCCTTTTTAACCCACCTCCTAGAGAAATGGGAATAAAAACAAAAATGAACAAATGGGACCTAATGAAACTTAAAGCTTTTGCCCAGCAAAGTTAACCATAAACAAGGTGAAAGACAGCCCTCAGAATGACAGAAAATATTTGCAAATGAAGCAACTGAAAAAGGATTAATCTCCAAAATATACAAGCATCTCAATATCAAAAAAACAAACAACTCAATCCAAAAATGTGCAGAAGACCTAAACAGACATTTTTCCAAAGAAGTTGTACAGATTGCCAACAAACACATGAAAGGATGCTCAACATCACTAATCATTCAAGAAATGCAAATGAAAACTATAATGAGGTATCTCCTCACACCAGTCAGAATGGCCATCATCAAAAAATCTAGAAACAATAAATGCTGGAGAGGGTGTGAAGAAAAGGGAACCCTCTTGCACTGTTTGTGGGAATTTAAACTGATACAACCACTATGGAGAACAGTGTGGAGATTCCTTAAAAATCTAAAAATACAACTACCATATGACCCAGTAATCCCAGTACTGGGCATATACACTGAGAAAATCATAATTCGGAAAGTCATGTACCACAATGTTCATTGCATCTCTATTTACAATAGTCAGGACATGGAATCAATCTAAGTGTCCACTGACAGATAAATGGATAAAGATGTGGTACATATATACAATGGAATATTACTCAGCCATAAAGAGAAATGAAATTGAGTTATTTGTAATGAGGTGATGGACTTAGAGACTGTCATGCAGAGTGAAGTAAGTCAGAAAGAGAAAAACAAGTACTGTATGCTAACACATATATATGGAATCTAAAAAAAAAAAAAAAGTTGGTTCTGAAGAACCTAGGGACAGGACAGGAATAAAACCGCAGACATAGAGAATGTACTTGAGAACACGGGGAGGGGGAAGGGTAAGTTGGGATGAAGTGAGAGAGTGGCATGGACATACATAGACTACTAAATGTAAAATAGCTAGTGGGAAGGAGCCGCATAGCACAGGGAGATCAGCTAGGTTCTATCTGTCCACCTAGAGGTGTGGGATAGGGAGGGTGGGAGGAAGACGCAAGAGGGAGGAGATATGGGGCTATATGAATATGTATAGCTGATTCACTTTTTTATATAACAGAAACTAACACACCATTTTAAAGCATTTATACTCCAATAATGATGTTAAAATAAATAAATAAATATAGACAGAGGAAGGAGCCAACCATGTGTCTTTCTGGGAGAAAAGTGTGTTAGACCATGAAAAGGATTCTCACAAAGCTCTGAGGGTGCTCCCGGCATGCTTGAAGCCTTGGACCCAACTTGAGGAGACCAGTGTACTTGAGACAAGGGGAGGAGTGACCACAGATGACATCAGAGCTATGGTAGGGTACCCAGGCAGCATACATTTTATTCTGAATGTGTTGAGAAGCCATACAGGGTTTGGAGCCATAGGGTGATACTACTGACTCAGTTTTTTAAAGGATCATAATTCCTGCAAAGGAGAAAGTTGGCAATGGCGGAAGCAGGAGACATGTTAGAAGACTTTTTGAGGCCAGGTTAGGGATTACAGTGGCTTTAACTTGTCTAGGAAAAGTGGAGATTGTCAGAGTGTTGGATTCTGCATCTACTTTAATGGTAATGTTGAAAGGATTTAGTAATGGATTGGGTAAGCAGTGTGAGATAAAGAAAGCAGTAAGAAATGACCTCAAGGTCAAAATAACCTAAGTATTTTCTCCCCTCCTCCAAGCAAGTTGGCTTTAATGTTGAGAATTCTTTATCCTGACATGTTGAGAATTACTGACACATTGGCTGTTGTATTTTTCAAAGGCAATTAATATCAGAGAGACAATTCAGTAGTCTATTGATTAATAGAAGCATGCAATGACTTTTTTTTTTTTTTTACCATTTCTGCATTTGTGTTAAATTTTTAATACCAGTCAACCTGATTTTAGAAAACACAAGTGACCTTTGGAAATATTCCTTTATTATTAAATGGTAACACTTCTTGTGCTCAGGAAATGCTTGATCAACATGAATCCTGAGAACTTGAAAATCTAGAACAAGATTTTTTTCCTTTAAATGAATCTAATAAGAGAGAAAAAGGAAACATTTCCTTCAAGTAAAATAGTTTATTCATATAAAAGATAGCAGTAAACTGGACATCAGACTAACTTACAAAAATTGCATAGATTATGATATTTGTATTTAAGCATTTCATGCATAGTGTTCACAAATATTGTATTTATTGAATGTCTACTATGTGACAAACTGTGATTAGCAGTGCCTCTCCAGTGGAGAGGAAAAAGAGGAGTAGTATGTAGATATAGAGAATAAAAGATGTAGGAACATTTTAATAATGTAATCTAATAAAATTATATAATATTCTATAACTATCAATCAAGAAATATAATTTTTAAATTAGCTGAATGCTAAGAACAGCACATAATCTATTGAAAGCACGGCGTTTTTTTTTCTCCCTCTGCCGTTTCCTCAGCATTTAGAAGAGTAAGTGATACTCTAAATCTTTCAATGATTATTTGTATAATTAACAAATGATGACATAAGAGCATAAAATGTGAGGTTTTTTTTGGTTTTGTTTTTTTTCAGTACACGGGCCTCTCACCGCTGTGGCCTCTCCCGATGCGGAGCACAGGCTCCGGACGCGCAAGCTCAGCGGCCATGGCTCACGGGCCCAGCCGCTCCGCGGCATGTGTGATCCTCCCGGACCGGGGCACGAACCCGTGTCCTCTGCATCGACAGGCGGACTCTCAACCACTGCGCCACCAGGGAAACCCAAAACGTGAGTTTTTTAAAGTAGTCTTGGATGACTTTCTTGAATCACTGGACAGGACCAAATTAAAAAATTCTACCCAGAGCCTTGCCTTTATAGAAAATGCCTTCAGACTTAGGCAATCAAATAATAATACAATATTGAGCATATTTTATTTGGAAGATTTACAGGGAATGATAAAAATGCAGAGGAGGAGGAGGAGGATATGATCTGTGACCTTAAGGAACTATAATCTAGATGAGGAAGGCCTGAAGAGCAGGATAACTTGGTGTGTGGTATTCAAGTTTCTTTGAACCAACTCTCCAAACACAGCATTTATTTAACTGTGACCTTATTTATTGCTTATGAAACTTCCTCTTTCACATGACTGAGCACTCCATGGAGTGATTAAACAGAACTTCTCATTGAAAAATTGATATTAAATGACCCTTGAAAAAGGAGTAAAAGTTCTTAACAGGGTGAAGTGAAAAATGAATGCCAGGGAAAACATAAACAGGTACATAGAAATAGCAATGTGAAGATATTCCTGGAAAACAGTGGGCAATATATTTTAAAGGAAGTCAGATATCACCTGGAACATATGAGAAATAGAAATGATCATTCAGGCTAGACTTCAGAGAACTGTCAGTGTCTAACAAAGCCTTGAATCATAAACAGGGGTCCCAAGCTGAAGGGTTTTAAAAGGTGAGAGATGTGATCAAGGTTGTATTTCTGAAAGTGAGTCTGGTTTTTGGATAGTTTTGATTGATTATAAAGGCAGATCCTCAAATGCTAGCCCTGCAGGAGCCTAGAGCTCAGATCCAGTAGCCAGTTCATAAAGACCTGACTGGGCATAGAGGGGGGAATAAAAGAGAAATTACGATGGCTCAGTGAGGAGGAAAAAACCCCACAAATGTTAAAGATAACATCAAGGTTTAAGAATGTCAGTTGGGAATACTGAATAAATATATGAATAAAAATACCAAATGAATATAAATTAAAAAAAGAAAATGAGGACTTCTCTCTGTGTTTGTGTCATGTCTCCATAATTAGAGGAAAGCTGAAAATGTAAATAGCTTCAAGAACATTTAAGAGAAGTGTTTCCATATGGTTGGATATGTTAATGACAGATCTTCCCATCGGCCAAGTGGTACAATGGGACAGTAGTCAAGCAGTCTCAGATGGTAATTAACTTAGTTTGAGAGTAGGTGGTATTGGCCAAGAACCAAAATGTCAAAAGCTGGAGAAATGGAATAGGCACATAAATCCAGGAAGGGAGGAACATGTCAAGGACTGACCCCAATTAGCTCCATGGCATCCAAGGATGTAATAGCTCTAACATGGAGGAAGGTGAATATGTGAAGGAATTAAAAAGGGCGCAACTTTAACTGAAGAAGTGGAGTTGAGGGGTACAAAAGTAGAAGCTAGAATGGCAAAAAAAAAAGAACCCAAAACCTGACTTTTAGGCTCTTCATGAAGTCCCTTTGTTTTAGAATTACACCAAGGATGCAAAGTAATAAAATTGACACTGTTTGATATCTTTGGCTGACTGCTTGCATTAAATAGCTTAGAGAAATCCATAACAAGTTGTATGGCTTCATAACAAGTTTGTTGCTATACTACTTTCAATCTTCACTTCCGAAAAATGTATCCAACATTTTCCACTTTCTCATAAAGTTTGGTTAGTTAGTTGTCCATTTATATAAAAACAGCAGTTAGGATCCTCTACTATCAAAAAAGAATATGAACCTCACCAAATCTTTGTCTGATTCCTAAAATGGGCAGTTTATATCTAGAAGAACCTACTCAAGCCTTTATCAGAGGTTACTGTGTGTTGCATCTTCCCTAGCGAAATCATAGTACTAAAATTTCTAAATATAATGACAATATTCTGAGGGACATATGATGGGGGAAGAGTAATATGACGTAAGTTTGATGAGTCAGGCTGGGGCCAGATCATACAAAACCTTAAAGAACAAAGTATTTGGGGTGTAATTCTAAAGGTAATTGTAAACCAATTTTAGATTTCTAAAGTGTTTGAGGAATAAAATGATTAGTGTTTCAAATTTATTCTTATTGCTAAAAACTGTCTTGGTCTAACAAAAGAATATTGTCTTCTAAACCAAGTAAAACTTACTATGTATTTCCTTTAAAGCGATTAACTGTCTTGCAACATGGTTTCACATGACTTATTCTTGTTTTAGATTCAAAGTATATTAATTACAAGGATATTCACTTGCACATCATAGTTGCTTAATAAATGCTTGAATGACTCAAGGAGTGATTGAATGAAGTGATGATGAACACAATTTTCTTATGAATTTTGATGAGCAAAGTTGAAGATTATAATTAGTGATAATTTTAACTTGATAGTCTCAAAAATTTTGTGAGAATTAGAACAATGCCATCATAAATTATTATTTCAAATGTGCTTTCAAAAAACGTATTTAATTTGATTCCTAAAACAGCTTTGCCGGGAAGGAAGAGTAAATCTCACTGCCCCTAGTTTGTAGGTGAGGTAATTAATGCTCCTTGGAAAAGTTTCTTGACAGTGTCAGGAGCTGAAATTTGGACAGGCCTAACCATTTAGAGCATTTCTTCACTTCCAATTTTGCTGTTATCTACTGAACCATGATTGTCCCACGCAATGGAAACACTGAGCTGGGCAATGCTCTTAAATTTGACTTATTCTGAAAAGCATTTACTTAGCCTGCAAATCCCCGAATACAAAGGAGAAGTTGAATAATAGCCTGGAAGATTGGGAATTGCCTGACAATTCTGAGGTTGACGGTGATTTGGTTGGCTTTCAGCAGACATTTTTCTTTGTGTTACTTCACTGAACAAGACAATATATGATAATGCTGTTTTACTGACTTCAACCTATTTCCTACCATGGACTTAAAATTAGCCAGGATTTTTGTCAAAACAGTGCAAATCTCTATGGTATAAGAGCTGAAAAGGAATATCCTTTAAGAAATATATTGATAAGTTGAGGAAAGTTGGCTAAGAAAACTCCCTTGTTTTCAATTTCACTACTTAAATAGAAAAAAGGAAGTGTTTGGGGTTATCTTTTGTTCTAATGTGAATAAAGAAATCAATTTTACATTTAAATTTTAATGGTTACATGGTTATACCAGTCTAAATCCTGTTCAACATATTATTTTTATGCCATAATTTATTATAAGTATCATGTAGTGAAATCTCAGTACTAGTGTTCTAAAATTTAGCTTTCAATCACTGGATTTTCTTGGAATTAGAAGATGGCCTGTAGTTCTTCATTTGTAATTATAAGGCAGTACAGAGGCAGCGGTCTACGTTGGTAAGGAAGGTATAAAATTCCATTTTCATTCTAAAGATTATTACTATGGTAATCTCTCTTTCTCTCTGTCTCTCTCTGTCTCTCCCTGGTTCCCTGTCTCTCTCTTTTTTTCTTGTGTCTCCATCTCAAATTCATTATCCCTGTTAATATTGAGGTACCTATAGATAAATATTCCTTCTAGGAGCACATCTGTAAATATAACGTATTTGTTGTATAAAGAAACATTTTCAAAGAGTTACATAATAGCATTGTAATGTATAATTTTGGACTAAAATCCTGCTTAATTGAATCTTAAACCTTGTAGTTGGTATTTCCCAGGTTTACAAAACCCGGATTATTCCCAGATTATCATCAGCAAATATGAGAACCACCTATAATATTCAATAATACAGAAAGAGAAGCTTTAATATCATTTATAGATCCCTTATTTTTCTATAATTATTTTAAAAGATTTTTTTTAACCCATTATGCCCCTTTGAAGATAAATACATGCACTCACTTTGAAGGGGGATATATAGATATAGATACTATGTATATATTATAATTCAAATTTTGACTATATGTATTAGCTTATTAAACAAATTCATATGATATTTAAATATGAAAATACAAAAACAGAAAGCTTGTACAAGGCATGTCCTTAAATGATGTCATTCTTCTTTGTGGTTTTATCAAATTAATTGAATACCTAAAATGTTAGACTTTTACAAAAATAAATGTCATATAGAGCTTCTGTGTGATATGTAATGTGACATTAAATTTATCATATATTTTATTTATATAATAAGTCTATCATAATCAATATTCTGTAAGCCATGTTCCTAAAATACAGTGTCCAGTTAAGTCACTCTACTAGACCTAGTAGGTGATTACTAAATAAAAGTAGTTTGAGTATTGCTTGCAAGTAGCAAAACCCCTCCTTTTGCTACCTTTGCACGTACTATATACTCTCTCATCTATTAATATTTAGTTTATTACTATAATGGTTTCCATTCATGCTTTCCCACTTAAAATACAAGACAGGTAATCTTTATTTTGAATGTACTTATCAGGATTTCTTCATCTAATGTTACTCATGGACAAAAGCTCCAAGGATGCTGTTGACATGATACAAAATATGAAGGGTGGACAGCGGTGGTGAAATTTTTCACACAGAGGAAGAGGCTACAGGAGGCAACAGGATGGGGAGGAGGAAAGAAGGTGACCTACACCCCACTTTGCAGAGCACAGGCCTCTTTGATAAAATGTAATCTCCTTAGTCTGACATCAACAGCACTTTACAATAATCTCTGATCTAACCTTTCAGCCACAGGTCCTGTCAGCTTTCTCTCTGCACCCAGCATACAGTTAATTCCACCTGAAAAAACATTATTGAAATTTCCAGGCCTTTGAATACATCTTTGACATTTCCAAAGGCTCTCACCTCAGGATGCTACATTCTTTCCCCCTCCAGGTAGTGAATTTTCATTCATTTTTTAAGGTCCAATTCAAAGGCTGACTGTGGCACTTGTTGTATCTCCCCAAGCATAATTACTTTCTCCTCCCTGAGACCTCTCTCAGTATAATTTATGGAATACTGTAAAGCACTTAATCCACTGAATTGTACCTACTGTCTTACTGTCTTACCAACCAAAACAAGGGCAATTTGGGGAGCATGAAATTTAAATTGAATAACATCCGCAAAACAAAAACCCTGGGCATTTTACAGTCTTACTTTTAACCAATAAAGACAGAGAGAAAGAATATAATTGTTAACAAACAAACAGAAAAACAAACCCAAACAGCAACAAAAAAACCCCCCAATTATATAAAATTTGATAAGACTTTCTTCTAATATTAATTTTTTAATGATTTTTTTTTGTTTGTTTTAGAACATTTTGATGGAAAGACGATTACATACAAATTGCACTCCTATGACTTCCCCTTTTGATACTGTAGCTGCATGTTATTTGGCCAGCTAAAGTATTTAAGATTGCAGGAAAAATTTCAAAAAAGGAGTCTGAAATTTAGCTTCATGATTTAGCTTCACAAACAACTATTTGGATTGGAATGCTACATTAAATGCATTATAATTTTGTATTGAGTTGCAGGGGGGAAAATGAAAAAGTTGGGAGACCATATGTTGAAATTCTTTTGATATGTTAAGAAATATGCCAGTTTTGTTTCCTATTCCTTCTTAAATATTTTTAGAGGTTGCCCTTTACACTAGTTGACAAAAAAGCCTGCAATGTTGATGTTTAAGGGCTATTGATTGCTGGCACCAAAATATTCCAGCTATACTGGCACCTGAGAGAGCATTTCCACATTTTCTTCCAGGATCATCACCTTTGTTCTAAATAGCTCCCTCATAGTGTGAACAGAGGTCATATGTTTCAGATTTTCTGCCTTGGCACCCAGGAAATTAGTATGATTGAGAAAACATATTAAGCTTCCCCTGCCTTTCCAGCCTGAACAGGTGTTAAGTACAAGCTGATCCACTTCCATTCAACCCGAGAGACCACATCCACAGACTGTTTCATTTTCTTTTCAGTTTGTATAGAAGCATAGATTCTTGCTGGCATGTATACATGTGCCATTTAAGGCAATCAAAAATGGCTCCACATCTCACTTGATTTCCACAATTGTTGCTGTAATGATGGACTACTGAGGAGAGAAACTTAAATTCTCTGGCAGTTCTCCCCACGTTGAAGCAACACGTTAGTGGAGAGCCAGTATTCAGTAATTACAGCACAATCCCTCACAATTCACTAGCAGTATGCCTTTTCACAATGTAAAACTGATTTTCCTTTAACCAAATAAAACATGAAAAGAGAGCTGGAAGCAATGGGCAATCTAGATCATTAGATGATTGATGTGAAATTAGAGAACATTTAGACTGGAATAGATGGCAAACATCAGGGAGCTCAGAAGGCTTGTAAGCTCTATATTTTGAGGAAATATTTTGTTGATGCTCTTGCAGATCTTAGTAACAACCTGCCAATTAAAAAAAAGGCTCAAAAGAATTTACCCACTAGTTACTTCAAGTTACTATTTCCAATTATTTTACATCACACAGCCTTTTCCAGAAAGTTCTCAACTTTTTCACCAGAACAGAATTTTCAGTTCTAATTCCATGCTTATTTTCATACTATTTCTCTTACCTTTTAGACAAATAATTGAAACCAAATAATCATAAATCTAGAATTTTGTATTTATGTTTAATATTTTAATGTTGTAAGAATTGTCTAATCAAATGAGTTGTAGTATTTGAAAGATAGGCTCCATGAATAAGTGAAAATATATAGAAGTGATGTACCAAGTCTACACCATTGTAAGCTATAATATCTTCTATTCCCAAATATTATTTTCTTCCAATAGTAATGCAAGTTAGCATTTATTGAGCACTAAAATATGCATAAACACTATACTAAACTCTTTAATTATCACAACAGTTAATAGTGTAAATTCTGTAACCTACATCTTCTCTGGAGTATAAGTAGTCATAACATAGGAATTTTACATTCTATGATCTTTAATGGCAAGAGAAAGTTAAAGAAAAAGGTAAGGAGATATAGATAGAGACAAACAGACTAACAGATACCAAAATGAAAGTGAGAATAATGCTATCTGACATATTGTGTAATAAAACTTTTCATAGCCCATGGTATCCTGGCAGCATAGACAAATACATAAGGGACTGGTAGACAAGAAGAGACTTTCTATTTAAGTGGCACTGAAACACTGACTGAGTTTTTAAAGATGATATAAATTTGTTAACCCAAAAAAGGGAAATCTAACTTGAGGAACAGAAATAACAAATGAAAGTTTAGAAGGTTGTGAAACAAAATGATATATTCCATATCAAGGAATATGGAAAAAAGAGAACAAGAAAAAATTTTATAAAATATTTCTGTTGAGAGGATGCTGATTGATGAACCAACAATGTGAGAGTATCAACAAATATTGAACACATTCCACTATATATTACATATATACATATATATATATCAAGATACTGAATACCTAGAGACCCTGAGAAATTAATTTTCATTGTACATAGCCTATTACCACATCATGTGATGAAATCTCTCAGTAATAGCGAATAGAGATGATACTTGTAATGATAATGATAATAGGAAGAAACATAGAGCTGGGGACTAAGGATCAGGAGACCAGAAAGTACTGGATCTTCTATCAAATAAGTAAGCAATGCAGCACTTCTTTTAATTATTCATTCATATGTAGTATTCTAAAAATTCATATTATTTTTATTATTTCAAAATATTGAATCAAAGTACTATTTACAGGGGTTAGACTAGTATAGTAAAATATTGGCTCTTGTCTATGATTGATGAGTTGGGCATTGCAGATTCAAGAGTACAGCAGATCAAGGGGAGAGGATTGTGAGTGGTTAGAAAGACAAACAAGAATACTCCCATAGTGTGAAGGCAAGGCTAGTAAGTGAATAATTTTTCCTGGTTGATAGATGTAGGAGGGTTACTAATGCTTGCAAATGTAATCAGTACATCCCTATTTGTCCTAGACTTCTTGCAGTAGGCAGGGCCATGAAATAAGTTGTAGTCAGAGGGCTGTGAGCTGAATACATGTGTATCTTTTTGGGCAAGTGAAAAACCCTTTAACACTCACTTCCTCTGCTAGACCACGAGTCTTTGTATTGAGATGGTAGAGCATAGAACAAAAGCAACCTCATCACTGAAGTATTGCATGGCAGCCAGATATCCTGGAGAATATGGACCCTGATTTCATGAAAGCAAGAAACAAGTGTGTGATGTTTTAGCCACTGCAATGTCAGAGTCAATTATTAGAACTACAAAGCCTGTATCGTCCTGATTAATACAATTTTTCAAAGTAGGAGAAATTGGCAAATGAACTAGTCCCTGCATCATAGTAAATCACTGTGAAGCAGAACATTATAACATTCCATCCTGTATATTCATGAGAATTTGTTATATTTACCAATGTTAAGAGCCACAGTAGTGTATTTACATGGATTCAACTGGATTAACCAGTACATATTCATTTTCTTTAGGTTTATTTAAAGTAACAAGCCTACCAATGTCATTAAATAAATGGACAAAATGAGCAATGGAACATTTTGTGCTTCTTATTGCAAAATGAACAAATATTATTTCACTAATGAAAGCTAAGAGTGCAATACAATGTTAAGACTGAAGTGGTTTTTCCTACCATTTAAAGGACAAGTTTTAGAGAAGACAAGTTCTGTAAACAAAACACTATTGCCATGGCAACATGTACTTCAGCTTTTAACCTTTCAGCACACAGAAAGGATTTTAAAACATCTTTATATTTTCATAGTTTGTGATAACAGTGCTGACCTCTGAAGCTGGCATTTTCTGGAAGCTAGTATTGGCAAAACCTCAGGCTCTCAAGATTTTGGCCAATCTACTAGGAGAGCTTTACCCATGTTTCTCATTACTTATAAAAATTCAATTCATTTTCTGAGCTCAGAAACATAGAGACAAAATCAGTTCAACCATGTATTTTTTGAATAATGCATACCTTAACAACAAATATTTTACTTAACTATCAGATATACCTCTATCTGTGTCACACATTTTTATATGGGCATATGTCGTGGGTTTTTGTGGATGTGTGCACACATGTGTATATGATTGTGTATGTGTGTGATAAGGCACTTATTTTTTTATATAAAATTTCTGATAAATAAGAAAGCCAATGATAAGGTATAAATAATATATATGAGATTATATTAGTTATCTATTAAAATAAAAATAATACCACAAACTTTTTACCTTAAACCAGGAAAATTTATTATTTCACAGTTTCTGTGGGTCAGGAGCCTGGGCAGGATTTAGTTGATTTAGTTGAGCTATCTGCTTCATGGCCTTATAAAGCTGCAATCAAGGTGTCAGCCAGGACTGTGGTCTCAGCTGAGGCTCAACTGGAGAGGTATCCTTGCCCAAACTCATGTGGTTCTTAACAGTATTCAGTAAGTACCAGGAAGGCTACTGGACCCAGGGTGTCAGTTTCTGGCTGCCTGAGGACCAGTGGTCACTCTCAGTTCCTTGCTGTGTGACCTTTTCCATATGGCAGCTCACAACTGACGGCTTGTGCCTTCAAAGCCATAAGAAAAAGAGTCTCCTAGCAAGATGGGTTCCACTCTCATGTAACATAATCATGTATACATAATCACATGGTCCCATATTTGCCACTTAAGGGTACACTTAAGAGAGAGTACAAAGTTGTTAAGAAGGTAAGGGCTATGAAAGCCACACTAGAGTCTTATACCACAGAGATTTTTCACCTAAGTCTGCATAGTTAGAAGTGATGCAAAGACAATTTTGTGTATTTCAAAATTCTTCTTTTGCTTATTGAGCGACATAAATATAATTAACTGGCATGAGGTAATTAAATTTTTTGCAAAATTGTGTCATACATACTTACTACGTGCTCTATTTCTCAAATCAGGCATTTATAAAAATTTCAGCATATATTCCAAAATAACTCCATATTATTAATTTTTACTTTAGGCTATTGGCAGTATTGCATAGGGAAAGGAATATAGATTCCAATGACTAAAAAAACACCTAGGTTCAGGCTTGACACATCATTTGACAGCTAATAAAGCCTTTTGTAAAGATTTAATATACCCTGTTATCAGTTTTACTATCTATAAAATGGATATAATTGTACCTGCTTGATGTGTTTATTCTGGATATTAAATATTTTGAAGTTTGTGAAGTTTGAAAAGGGCCTAGTACATAGTAGTATCTGCTTAAATATCTGATATAACTATCAATAGTTGTGGCTCACGGGCTTCAGTAGTTATTGGCTCCTGGGCTATAGAGCGCAGGCTGAGTAGTTGTGGCGAAGGGGCTTAGCTGCTCCGCTGCATGTGGGATCTTCCTGGACCAGGGATCAAACCCTCGTCCCCTGCACTGGCAGGTGGATTCTTAACTACTGCGTCACCAGGGAAGCCCCCATGTCCCAGTTTCTTAGAAGTCAATTTCTGTTAAGGAAAAATGCAAAGCAATTATATCAGAATTATATTTCTACATACTATGATCAGAAATATCACAGCATGGGAAAGGAGGGAATATTCTGCCACAGCTGTAAAATTATATGCAGCACATCTCACTTATTTGACTTCCTCATGAACCTCAAGTAAGAAGTTACAGAAAATATTAAATAAAATGTTTTGTTTGTGAAAAACAAAATGTCATATATATATATATATATATATATAAAAAGGCGGACTCTCAACCACTGCGCCACCAGGGAAGCCCGAAATGTCATATTTTGACATCATACTAGTTCTGGGTAGGATCCTTCATTGTGTGGAATAGATGTGAGATTCTGCTTCAAAATGGGGACTCTGCTTCACTTAGAAACTACACCTGGATCCCTTTGTTTAAGTCATTACTAAATACACAGCCTGGAATTCTAGCTTATCTGGATTACAGTTTACTGGCAGCTCTGCAAACTATATGGTGGTTCTAAAAATAAGGGCAGTGTCATTTTTGAAATTCTTATATCTCCTTTTTGGGAGAGGCACTGTGATTAACCCCTGTAAAACTACTACATTACTTCTTCTGTGCTTCCCTTCACTAGGGATGGCAGACTGCATGTTTCTTATGGTCCATCCTCACTAAGTTGGGAGTGATCATTGAGGATGACTTTTATACTGAATTGGAGCTCGGAACGGGAGCATACCCTTCCTCATAAGCTCACTCTCCTTGCCACAGGGACCACTGTGGCCTATATGCTGTGGATCTAACAAACAGGCTCCAAGTGTGTAGACAGCCATTTGTGCAGACCTTGGAACAACAAATTACACCTTCCTCATGCTTTCCCTTAATCTGGCACTTGCTATATGCTATGGACTGAATTGTGTCTCTCCAAAATTCATGTGTTGAAGCCCTAACCCACAAAGTAACTGTGTTTGGAGATAAGGTCTTTTGAAGATAATTAAAGTTAAATTAGGTCACAGGGGTGGGGCCCTGATCTGACAGGATTACTGTCCTTGTAAGAAGAAACACCAGAAAGCTCTTTTTCCAGGTGCACACAAAGAGGTCATGTGAGCTCACAGTGAGATGGAGACTGCCTACAAACCAAGAGAAGAGGCCTCAGAAAGAACCCTACTTTGCCAGAACCTTGATTTTGGACATTCCAGCCTCCAGAACTATGAGACGTAAATTTCTTTTGTTTAAGTTACCCCATCTATGGTAGCCTGAAATGACTAAAACAATATGCTATGTTTTATAATAGAAATTCCAAATTATATGCTCTTTGCTTGAAATTCAGGTTTTTCTTTTGATAATTAAGGATCCTCTTTTTATGTGTTTATTTCTTATATATCTTATACACATCCTCTTATTTGCCTTTCTTCACCCTCAGCCTATCACTCAAGATGACATTATCTCTAACTGGAAGTTCAGATAAAGCCCTTAATGAAAGCTGTATGTGAAATTTTATACCACATGACAACATAAAATTGTGAATATGTGGACTATTTTACAATTCTAAGACAAATTCTCTCTGGCAGTATCATTACACATCTCTATCTTTTCATAGTCACTACAGTGAAGTATTATTTACTGTTCTTCTATGAAAAGCTGGATTTAGAAGTTTTAGGATATTTGGTGCATTTTCTTCAAAATTTTCAAAAGATATATCTATTATTACAATGTCAGAATTTCTGACTTCCTCTATGTTTTCCTTAAAAATGTGTGTACGTGTATACATACATGTATGTATACATATACCCATGTGTCTCTATAACTTCAAAGAAAAAGCTGAGAAGAGTTTTGCCACACATTTTTGTTTCAGTTATAACAAAATGACTGAGTTCCAAAAAATAAGAACTTTTTCCTCAAAATATGAATGAAATGTGATCAGTCTAAAAAACACATTTCATTTGTCAACTTGCAAATAACTGAAAATAAGAAACAGAATTTTTAAAGTTTCCCTTAATATTAACAAAAAAGGGAAACTAAAACCAAAAATGTACTATTAGAACATGTGAGAAATCAGGGCTGTCTTTGTGAAAAACTAAATGCTTTGCTAAAATTTTTTAGGAAGCATTGTCAATGACATTTTTCTTCTATATAGAAAAGTTGTATGAGAGAGAAATAGAGAACCCTAGATCTGACCAAGATTTTATAAATATATCTATATAATAAAAACTATAATAAAGAATATAAATGTATAAACAGTGTAGATTATTTTGTGTATAGTTGTGTCCAATATGTAAATATCTGTCAGTAAAAAAGACAAAAGTGAATTGGAAGGAAATGCAAAATGGTGCAGTCACTTTGAAAGACAGTTTGGAAGTTTCTTACAAAACTAAACATACACTTACCATGTGATCTAGCAGTTGTGCTCCTTGGTATTCACCCAAATAAGCTGAAAACTTACATCCTCACACACCTGTACATGAATGTTTATAACAGCTTTATTTGTAATTGCTTGAAACTAGAAGTGAACAAGATGTCCTTCAATAGATGAATAGATAACCAAACTGTGATGCATCCATTCAGTGGAATGTTATTTAACAGTAAAAAGAAGGGAGCTATCAAGCCCCATACACACAAAAATGGAGGAAACTTAAATGTGCATTGCTAAGAGAAAGAAGTCAACCTGAAAAAGTCTACATACTATACGATTCCAACTATACGACATTCTGGAAAATGCAAAACTACAGATATAATAAAAAAATCAATAAAGATGTTAAAAAAAAAAATCAGTGGTTGCCGGGGGTGGGAGGAGGGAGAAAAAGATGAATAGGTTGGAGTACAGGGGATTTTTAGAGCAGTAAAACTATTCTGTATAATATCATATTTGTAGGTACATGTCATTATACATTTTTCAAAGTCCATAGAATGTACAATACAAAGAGTGAACCCTAAGGTAAACTATAGGCTTTAGTTAACCATATTTCAATACTGGCTCATTAATTTTAACAAATATACCACATTAGATTGATAATAGGAGAAATAAGGGGGAGGCAAGATGTGGAAGTATATGGAAACTTTCTATACATTTTGTTCAGTTTTTCTATAAATCTAAAAATTATCAAAAACTAAAGTCTATTAATTTAAAAGTAAAAAGTAACTACATCACAAATGTATTTTTTTCATTCAATCAAGAAACACTTACTGAATACCTACTGTGTTTTAGGCCCTGTAAGAATGTGTAAGGGGAATGAAATTAACTTCCTGGACAGTCATATAAAATTTCCAATGGAAAAAAGAAAGAAAATTACATAATTCTAAAAAATAACAGTTTGCTCAAAATTTCTTATTTCAAATCATATAGTATGATTTCATTTTAGACCAAGTTCCATTTTTTGTCAAAGCTGAGTTTATGTTGCAAATTATTGTTCTGAGTAAATCTTTTAAAAATGGTGTCTTGGAATTATATTTAATTTGAGAAGTAGGGTAAAATTTTCAAAATGTTTGAGCAATGTTTTATATAAGAGAAAGCTACAAGGCTGACTTTATTTAAAGAGGAAAATGTTTCAGCAGTTGTTTAGCTTAAGAAAATTTTCAACCCACATAAAGACATTTTCTAGGGAAAACTGAAAAGGGTAATTAAGTCCTACAGCCTCTAAATTAATACACAAGCCATATTTTTTTAAAACTAAGAATTTAGTAAAAAGTGCTCTATATAAATAAAATTATTACTAGAAAGTGATTTTTTACTACCAAATATAACCTTTATTATTATTATTTTTAATGATAAGCTACATGGAATCAGTTTCCAAACCATTGAATACTTTCAAATTCCAAGGCTAATAATGGAGTGTGTGTGTGTGTGTGTGTGTGTGTGTATGTGTGTTATTGATTATTGGAGCTGTGATATTAAACAACCACCTTAAAATTCTGGGGTATTGCTTATATATCTGAATTGATAGAGAGAAGAGTCAGTATGGATACTTTTGTGATATCGACCAAACCTCAAGGTAAAGGAGAACTGGAAAAAAATTGCTCAGCTTTAACACTAATAAGCAAATCTGTGCCCCAATCTATTTGGATTCGAGAATGTTCTACATCAGTTATCAATTTATATATACTAATTAATATGATGAATTTTTCTAAATTCTTTAAAGCACAGAAAATAAAGAACCTAACATAACAATATCTCTGTAGTATAGCCTTTCTGAATTTTCTCACCCAGGCCTCAGCTTATTTTCCAAGGCTACCATGTTGTTTAACCACAGTGCAATTTTAAAAATCACCAAATATCTGTGTGTGTGTATGTGTGTACATCTTTCTTTTCCCATCTAGAGTGTGGGTCTCCGAACATAGAATGTGTATTACATACTCATTTATTTTGAAAGTTGCTTACAATGTTTGGAACACATAGCAGGCACTAAGATATGTTACTTTAAAAATAATAATTAAAAAAATAATTATACTGAGAGAGAATTGTGACAAGTATTGGATGACTTGAGTTATGGGCTCTGTGTAGTTACCCTGAATCTGTTGAGTATGTTATGGACTGTACTATCTTTTCCATATTATATCTCTATGAAATTGATAAAATTTAAAATGATAGGTTCAAGATGAGAAACCAGAAGTATTTCAGAATAATAGAGGAATGAAAAGAAGCAGATTATTTTTCATTTTTCTCCTTGTGCATAATACAGGAAGGTTAAGATGAGTCCTAGTCTCATCAGAATTTAACAATAGCAGCCCTAAGGAAAGCACAGCATGCCTTACCAAGAATTACTGTGTCCTACATGTGTTCATTCCAGTGGTTACATGTGAGATATTTTGTAATATTTTGGTTAATTAGTTTGCTCTTCTTTCTTAGATCCAGAAACAAGAATGGTTTGAGTGCAAAATATCAGAACACAGTGGTTTGTTCTTCATGCTTCTTATGGTTATTTTCTCTTTGACATTTGAAGATAAAGATCAAATTCAATGAGCATTATCAACATTACTAAAAAATATTAGTAAGGGTCCATCTAGATGTGGAAAAGAATGGGGTTATTTTCAGGGGGTTGGTTTAAATAGAGTGGGGCACTGATTTCATGAGCTCTTTTCATACTGTTTAGAGCAGACTCCGCTCCACTTTTTCCCTCTTACAATTTCTGTTTTTTCATCTGTATTGCTGCCTAGACTTAATGTCAAAGTTTTTACGAGTTTAATGCCATTTTTCCTCACATTTCAAAATTTTACATACATTTTTGTTACGGTTACTGTTGTAACATTTGTATAAATGAATGGCAACTTTAAACAAAAGTGAGAAATATACATACACCCAAAATAATGCATATAATCCTAAAGAAGCAGATTAAACCTTTTTCTTTTTTCTTTTCACAAAGTTAAACTGCATTTCATTTGTTGGTAATTCTTGATTACTAAAATCATTCTTTGGAGAGATAATATCTGTTCCGTTTTGCTATTTAATGTGATCATCTAGCACTGCAATTTAATGTGAGTTGCTTCAATTGCTTTTTTAAGTAGATGAGAGACAAATTTTAAGGAAGAAATAAATCACTAAACTGTCATTGCCTTAATACTTATTACTAAGCACCCCTTATATAGAATGTGGCATACAATACATATTAAAGTTTTCATTAGTGTTTTAAACAACAGTAAGAGTCTTATGTAGATAAAATTATTATAGTATAAGCAGTATATATTTATCAGAAGTAATTTCCAAGCAGTGAGACTGGTATCATGAAACACTGAAAATCTGAAGAACTTTTGGAGTATTCATTTAATAGCTTGTGCCAAAGTTATAGTCATTCACAATGAATTTTTTTGGTTAAGATAATGATTTATAACTGAAAATAAAGAATTTATTGTCTCTTCATAAGAATCACACAATCATAGATAAACATACACATCCACCTACCCATACCACAACCCCCTGTGAGCAACAGTGTTTTTTAATTTGTCAGTGAAAGAATCAAAAGAGGAATAGATGAATATGTGAAATATTTATATACCAGGAGTTAACTTTTAATACAGCTCAGACATTGAAGTACAAAAATTATAACAACAAGCAATATTTTTATCTGGGTTAATCCATTATCCTCTCAGGAATTAAACAAAACCATTAGATGTCTTCCCATATAAGACATACAAGCACATTTAAATAATAGCACTACCTGCTTGACAAATGCAATTAAATTTTGCTGGAATTACTTTTTTTTCCCTACCAGTTGATATTAGCTATGTGAAATAATGATATCTTTATATAAAAATATTTAGTATTCAGAATGTGCTTTAAATAGTACAAACCTTATTCAAGTTTTGGTAACAGCATTTTTCATCTTTTAACTGCTAAAAATATAGTTATATTATTCTTATTAAAAACCCAGCTCATTCTGTACATGTATAATTGTCAGTGAATGACTTTTTAAGGAACCCAAATGCAATTATATTCAATTTTAAGAAAAGTTGAAATATTAAGGAAAGAGCATACAATTTGCCTACAGTGGTTTCTATAGCTATGGCAGTCAGATTGCTTAAAATGCTGGATTGAGGTCATTTTCTTAGTCATCTTCATGCTCCACTGACAAAAATCTGTGCTTTCAGATTTTCTCGGTAGTGGCCCTGTCTCAAGGACTTTCAAGATATGTTTCTTAAACTGTACAGACTTTAAAATTTTTAACTCGGTAAACACACTAGCCAAAAAAAAAAATCTGAACAATATCATTTTCTCAAACTAACCAGCGTGTCATATACAAAAAGTTGGCCACACTGAAAGATGGACATGCTGATTATAAAGATCCACTGTCAAGACCAATTTTGTTTTCAAAGAAGGAATAAAAAGAGAAAGAAGGAATGTTGTCTACAGCTGCAGACCAAAGCAGCTGGCCAGTGTAATGCACTGCTGGTGGAACTTGTCACATGGGAACTGGGAGGAAAGGAGACAGGAAAGGTTATGCCTGTGCTGCAGTGAGAAGCCCTTTACCAGTGAGCTTGATTGAAGGAGCAGCACATGGCTTGCACATTAGTTGCAGGTCCCATCTGGCTATTATTGACACTTGTTTAGAATATTTGTCCAAGCACTTACATTTAGCCCACCTTGTCATCATTCAGTGTCCTCAAAGAGCAGAAATATAATTACCCAGCTCAGAGAAAAAAGGAAATCATTTTCAATAACTGCATGACACAAGATGGAGCTCTAGAATGCAGAATCGTGCTGCAATTCTGCGGCGAGGGAAAACTGATGAAATCTGTGGCAAAGGGAAGACCCGTAAGAAGTAGAATGGATTTGTGGATATTCTCAAACAAGTCTTTTTGGCTCTGGTTTTGTTTGAAAGATGTCTTATTGATCTAAATCAATTATATAGGTAAAATATGAATTAGGAAAAAAATGTTGGTACACAGATGACATGTAATCAAATATTGTAAATGAAGTTGCCATTCAGCTAAAAAATATGAATTTTATGTTTAATAAGTTCACCCTACAGTGAAGAAAACAACTTGTGTTCTCTTAAATTGGTAACACTGCAATCCATTGTTTGTGTTCCCTTTGATGCTGCTTTATGGAAAAGCCTAATTGTTTGAATATTAACTCTGCTGAGTTGGAAACAGTTCTAGTTGTTTGAAAAGGGAAATAAGAGAGTTAAGATTTTGCTTCTTCTGATAAACACCAAATTATCCAATTTAATGATTAATGTTCGCAATATCTGTTAATTTTCTTTTACTTTTTACTTATTTTGGCTGAATCCTAGTAAAAATATGAATAGTTTAGTCATATGTATCCTTTTATGCAACTTATTTAATTGATTAGGAAAACCTTTCTTGAAGCTTTGCCCGATCAGAGGCACTAATATTATAATTCATGATACTAATAATAATATGAGCAAAGAAAAATTACTTCCTTAAAAAATTCTGTGAGGAGAAATTAAATTCTAATAAAATTATACTTTGCACTCATATCTACTTAGGATTTATCAAGTTGCTACATTTTTGTTGGAAGTAAAATATTAGTCAGCAAAATAATTGTTTAACTTAGAATTGCATATGCTGCTGTCAGCAAAAACATCATTTAGGTTAAAAAACACTATCTTTGCAAAGTTAGAAAAATATTAACAGAGAAGTTGCCAGTACATTTTCTAAGTAGAAAACAAATCAGCGGTTCTACTTTTTTTTATTTTAAAAAAGATGTTATTAATGACAAATATGTGACAAAAATATATTTAGAGAAAATAATTTTTCATAAAACCATTAGAAAGGAATATTCTCTTTTTTTTCTGAAGTTGATGTTTGTGAATTAAGTGTGCTTGTGAAATCTCATTACTAGCAGGTTAAAATCTATTTTGTGGGTAAAGGTGCCTGCTATACTGATTGATTCTAGACTCTCATAAAAGGAAGATACATTGTAAGACATCTGTGAATAGAAATAGATAAATAAATATTATCAGTGTGGTAGCAACTATTTTACTAACAAAATAATCTTAACCTTTTTACCAGCTATTTACAAGTAGATGTGAAAGAAAATATAGCCCTTCTCCATTGCATCTATTATATTTTATAGATTTTTAAGTTTAGGTATAATTAATAA
This sequence comes from Neophocaena asiaeorientalis asiaeorientalis, assembly GCF_003031525.2. Lineage (NCBI taxonomy): Eukaryota > Metazoa > Chordata > Mammalia > Artiodactyla > Phocoenidae > Neophocaena > Neophocaena asiaeorientalis. The sequence continues at coordinate 10,844,924 of NW_020175670.1, forward strand.
AACTAAAAACAATAAACAAATAATGTAAGATAAACTGCATATATTTAAAATCAATATTAACATTAGTGAATATTAATGTATATATTCAACAAAGCACATCAATAAAGTTAAGATAATGACAATTCCATCACCCCCTGTTTCCTAATGACCTTTTGAAATTCTCTTTTTCAAAACCCATCCTTTAGACAACAAATGATTGTTTTGTGTAACTGTAGATAAGTTTGTATTTACTGGAAGTTCATGTTAATGGAATCATATAGTATGTACTCTTGTCTGGTTTCTTTCACTCAGGATCATGACTTTAAGTTTTATCCATGTTATACTGTATATCCATATTTTGTTCATTTTTGTGGCTCTGTAGTATGCCAGTTTATGATGCATGACAATTTTTTATCTTTTCACCCATTTGGTGGACATTGGTTTATTCCCTTTTTGGAGCTATTAGAAAAAGAAAAGCTGCTATAAACATTTGAGTACAAATCTTTATGTGGGCATATATTTTCATTTTTCTTGGGTGTCTTTTGACTCTGACTAGTGGAACCACAATCTACTGCGGGCTTTGGGTGAACTCTAGCCACTGTTCCACTGATCCTTTCTGTTGGTTCTTTCCCAGGCCTTGGTAGTTGTCAATAGAATTCAATAAAATAAGTACTCAGCTAAAGACTTGAAGGGGATCCTCTGCGGGTCTCCAGAGCTATTTCTCTCTGCAGTTGATTTCTCCAGGACTCTGCCCCATGAACTCTAGGTGCTTCTGCCTCTGTGAACTCTGTCTCCTCAACATAGGCTTCTGGGCTCTATTTATTAGTTTCAACTCCCTGTGCTTCCTAGAAACTGTATCCAAAGGGCATAAGCTGGTGCAATTGTAGGACTCACCTTGTTTATTTCTTTTCTTTCAGGGATCACTTTCTAGTTTTGAAATGTCTGAAAACCACTTGTTTGTATATTCATATATTTTCTCCAGTTTATTTATTTATTTATTTTTGGTTGTTTAACAAGAAAGAGTGAGGGCTAAGTTTGTCTCTCTTACTCTGTCACAGCCAGAAGGATGTATCACCTGTGAATTCTTTAATTAAAAGTCAGCCCTGGAAAGTGGCATTCTTTCTACCTTGTAATCTACCTACCTTAGGAATTGGGCATAGTGGAGTTGGACTAGTTTTTACTAATCATTGCCCAGTTGCCATTCCAAAATATTTTCATCGCTTGCTCATTCTATTAAGGCTCTTTTAGGATCCTGAATCCCACTGTAATCTGCGATCTAGTTCTTCCTGCCTTCTCTGTCAAAGGGTCAGGCGGTGATTCTCACATGGTAATTGGGAAAACATGAACAGAATTCATATCTCCTTCAACACATTACCATTGCCACCTTCTGACTCAGGCTTTTCTGTACAGATTTCTCAGTTTTTTTTTCTGTCTCAGAAAGAAATTTTCTGGCAAGAAAGCAGGAGCAATGCTACGTTACCATCTTGACAGTAACCATAAGCTAGTCCTTTTCCTTTTTACTACACACCTATTTTTTTCTTTTTGAGGCAATCTCTTACCCAGGGACTTCACCCAACACCCTTAATTCATTTTAAAAAGCATTGATTTAAATTGTTTTATTGAGTGCACCAAATCCATATGCTCTCACTGTGAAAGAAGATTGTCATAAAGATGAGTGTGAGATGTTTCTAAGTCTCATGAGACTCATACTGTGGTTTGGGGTACTGGCATTAATGATAAAGGGCCAGGTTCTAAAATGAGAAATTTTAGGAAGGCATCAGAGCAGAGAGGCAAAATCTTTAAGGCATAGATATTTATTTACCTGGAGTAACATGCCTTCAGCCTAAAGGTATCAGTTGAATGGCAATGAAATTTCAAAATAATAATCACATTTTCATCACTAGTAAATCATTTTGTTCTGTTTTGTTCTCACAGATATACATTCAACCTCAACTAGCTTTTGCCTGTAAGTGATGCATTTCAGGAATAAAAATATTTTTTTGAGGGAATGAAAAGTGTGTAAAATCTAATTTATGATTAACTTTACCAGTGAATCTTAATATTTTAAAATTTGGGTTAATTCAGTTTTAAAAAAAGTATGAATGGAGGAATACAAAGATTTAGGCTGTCATCTAGGACCATAAACCAAATGTCAGATATTTTGATAAGCCCCTTGTTTTCTCAATTTCAGAATAAATTTGTAAAAAATAGTGGTAGATTTTCTGTACAAATACTAATTGAAAATTATCTTTTGATTGACTTTTAACAATTTTTAATTTAAAATATTACTAATTTTACAAAATACCTTGATTGATATTAGAAGATTGTAAACTGCTGACAAACCTATTCAAAATTGTATCTTGCTTTAATATCAGTTGAATGCGAGTATGTAATTTGGAATTTGTGTGGGTTTTTTTGCCAATTTTTTTTTAACATCTTTATTGGAGTATAATTGTTTTACATTGTTGTGTTAGTTGCTGCTGTATAACAAAGTGAATCAGCTGTACGTATACCTATATCCCCATACACCCTCCCTCTTGTGTCTCCCTCCCACCCTCCATATCCCACCCCTCTATGTGGACAGATTGCACACTTTATGGCTGAGTAATATTTCATTGTAGATATGTGCCACATTTTCTTTATCTGTTCATTTGTTGATGGACACTTAGATTGCTTCTGTGTCCTGGTTATTGTAAATAGAGCTGCACTGAACATTGTGTTACATGACTCTTTTTGAATTATGGTTTTCTCTGGGTATATGCCCAGTAATGGGATTGCTGGGCCATATGGTAGTTCTATTTTTAGTTTTTTAAGGAACCTCCATACTGTTCTCCATAATGGCTGTATCAATTTACGTTCCCACCAACAGTTCCCTTTTCTCCACACCCTCTCCAGCATTTATTGTTTGTCGATTTTTTGATGATGGCTATTCTGACTGGTGTGAAGTGATACCTCATTGTAGTTTTTATTTGCATTTCTCTAATGATTAGTGATGATGAGCATCCTTTGTTAGTTGGCAATCTGTACATCATATTTGGAGAACTGTCTATTTAGGTCTTCTGCCCATTTTGATTGGGTTGGTTGTTTTTTTGATATTGAGCTGCATGAGCTGCTTGTATATTTTGTAGATTAATCATTTGTAAGTTGCTTCATTTGCAAATATTTTCTGCCATTCTGAGGGTTCGTTGTCTTTTCGTCTTGTTTATGGTTTCCTTTGCTATGCAAAAGGTTTTAAGTTTCATTAGGTCCCATTTGTTCATTTATGTTTTTATTTCCATTTCTCTAGGAGGTGGGTTACAAAGGATTTTGCTGTCATTTATGTCATAGAGTGTTCTGCTTATGTTTTCCTCTAAAGGTTTTATAGTGTCAGGCCTTACATTTAGGTCTTTAATCCATTTTGAGTTTATCGTGGTGTATGGTGTTACGAAGTGTTCTAATTTCATTCTTTTACATATAGCTGTCCAGTTTCCCAGCACCACTTATTGGAAAGGCTGTCTTTTCTCCATTGTATATTCTTACCTCCTTTATCAAAGATAAGGTGACCATATGTGTGTGGGTTTATCTCTGGGCTTTCTATCCTGTTCCATTGATTTATATTTTTGTTTTTGTGCCAGTACCATACTGTCATGATTACTGTAGCTTTGTAGTATAGTCTGAAGTCAGGGAGCCTGATTCCTCCGGCTACGTTTTTCTTTCTCAAGATTGCTTTGGTTATTTGGGGTCTTTTGTGTTTCCATACAGATTGTGAAATTTTTTGTTCTAGTTCTGTGAAAAATGCCAGTGGTAGTTTGATAAGGATTGTATTGAGTCTGTGATTGCTTTGGGTAGTAGAGTCATTTTCACAATGTTGATTCTTCCAAACCAAGAATATGGTATATCTCTCCATCTGTTTGTATCACCTTTAATTTCTTTCACCAGTGTTTTATAGGTTTCTGCATACAGGTCTTTTGTCTCCTAAGGTAGGTTTATTCCTAGGTATTTTATTCTTTTTGTTGCAGTGGTAAATGAGAGTGTTTCCTTAATTTCTCTTTCAGATTTTTCATCACTGGTGTATAGGAATGCAAGAGATTTCTGTGAATTAATTTTGTATCCTGCTACTTTGCCAAACTCATTGATTAGCTCTAGAAGATTTCTGGTAGCATCTTTAGGATTCTCTAGGTATAGTATCATGTCATACGCAAACAGTGACTTCTTCTTTTCCAATTTGGATTCCTTTTCTTCTCTGATTGCTGTGGCTAAAACTTCAAGAACTATGTTGAATAATAGTGGTGAGAGTGAGAAACCTTGTCTTGTTCCTGATCTTAGTGGAAATGGTTTCAGTATTTCATCATTGAGAATGATGTTGGCTGTGGGTTTGTCATATATGGCCTTTATTAAATGAGGTAAGTTCCCTCTATGCCTACTTTCTGGATAGTTTTTATCATAAATAGGTATTGAATTTTGTCAAAAGTTTTTCTGCATCTATAAAGATGATCATATGATTTTTCTCCTTCAATTTGTTATTATGGTTTATCACATTGATTGATTTGCATTTATTGAAGAATCCTTGCATTCCTGGGATAAACCCCAGTTGATCATGGTGTATGATCTTTTTAATATGCTGTTGGATTCTGTTTGCCAGTATTTTGTTGAGGATTTTTGTATCTATGTTCATCAGTGATATTGGCCTGTAGTTTCCTATCTTGGTGACATCTTTGTCTGGTTTTGGTAACAAGGTGATGGTGGCCTGGTAGAATGAGTTTAGGAGTGTTCCTCCCTCTGCTATACTTTGGAAGAGTTTGAGAAGGATAGATGGACGCTGTCCTCTAAATGTTTGATAGAATTCGCCTGTGAAGCCATCTGGTCCTGGGCTTTTGTTTGTTGGAAGATTTTTAATCACATTTTCAGTTTCAGTGCTTGTAATTGGTCTGTTTATATTTTCTATATCTTCCTGGTTCAGTCTTGGCAGCTTGTGCATTTCTAAGAATTTGTCAGTTTCTTCCAGGTTGTCCATTTTATTGGCATAGAGTTGCTTGAAGTAATCTCTCATGATCTTTTGTATTTCTGCAGTGTCAGTTGTTACTTCTGCTGTTTCATATCTAATTCTATTGATTTGAGTCTTCTCCCTTTTTTTCTTGATGAGTCTGGATAGTGGTTTATCAATTTTGTTGATCTTGTCAGAGAACCAACTTTTAGTTTCTTTGATCTTTGCTATCATTTCCTTCATTTCTTTTTCATTTATTTCTGATCTGATCTTTATGATTTCTTTCCTTCTGCTAACTTTGGGGAATTTTTGTTCTTCTTTCTCTAATTGCTTTAGGTATAAGGTTAGGTTGTTTATTTGAGATGTTTCTTGTTTCTTGAGGTAGGATTGTATTCCTATGAACTTCCTTCTTAGAAATGCTTTTGCTGCATCCCATAGGTTTAGAGTCATTGTGTTTTCATTGTCATTTGTTTCTATTTTTCTTTTTTTTATTTCCTCTTTGATTTCTCCAGTGATCTCTTGGCTATTTAGTAGTGTATTGTTTAGCCTCCATGTGTTTGTGTTTTTTACAGTTTTGTTTTCCTGTAATTGATGTCTAATCTTATAGCGTTTTGGTCGGAAAAGTTACTTGATACTATTTCAATTTTCTTAAATTTACCAATGCTTGATTTGTGACCCAGAGATATGATCTATCCTGGAGAATGTTCCATGAGCAGTTGAGAAGAAAGTGTATTCTGTTGTTTTTGGATGAAATGTCCTATAAATATCAATTAAGTCCATCTTGTTTAATGTATCATTTAAAGCTTGTGTTTCCTTATTTATTTTCATTTTGTTTGCTCTGTTCATTGGTGAAAGTGGGGTGTTAAAGTCCCCTACTATTATTGTGTTACTGTTGATTTCCCCTTTTATGGCTGTTAGCATTTGTCTTATGTATTGAGGTGCTCCTATGTGGGGTGCATAAATATTTACAATTGTTATATCTTCTTCTTAGATTGATATCTTGACTATTATATAGTGTCCTTCTTTATCTCTTGTAGTAGTCTATATTTTAAAGTCTATTTTGTCTTATATGAGTATTGCTACTCCAGCTTTCTTTTGATTTCCATTTGCATGGAATATCTTTTTCCATCCCCTCACTTTCAGTCTGTGTGTGTCCCTAGGTCTGAAGTGGGTGTATGGTGGACACCATATATACAGGTCTTGTTTTTGTATCCATTCAGCCAGTTTATGTCTTTTGGTTGGAGCATTTAATATATTTACATTTAAGGTAGTTTTCTATATGTATGATCCTATTACCATTTTGTTAATTGATTTGGGTTTGTTATTGTACATCTTTTCTTTCTCTTGTGTTTCCTGCCTAGAGAAGTTCCTTTAGCTTTTGAAGTAAAGCTGGTTTGGTGGTGCTGAATTCTCTTAGCTTTTGCTTCTCTGTTAAGGTTTTAATTTCTCCGTCATATCTGAATGAGATCCTTGCTGGGTAGAGTAATCTTGGTTGTAGGTTTTTCCCTTTCATCACTTTAAATATGTCCTGCCACTCCCTTCTGGCTTGCAGAGTTTCTGCTGAAAGATCGGCTCTTAACTTTATGGGGATTCCCTTGTAAGTGTTTTGTTGCTCTTAATATGTTTTCTTTGTATTTAATTTTTGATAATTTGATTAATATGTGTCTTGGCATGTTTCTCCTTGGATTTATTCTGTATGAGACTCTGTGCTTCCTGGACTTGATTGACTGTTTCCTTTCCCATATTAAGGATGTCTTCAAGTATAATTTCTTCAAATGTTTTCTCAGTCCCTTTATTTTCCTCATCTTCTTCTGGGACCCCTATAATTTGAGTGTTGGTGTATTTAATGTTGTCCCAGAGGTCTCTGAGACTGTCCTCAATTCTTTGCATACTTTTTTCTTTATTTTGCTCTGTGGTAGTTATTTCCACTCTTTTATCTTCCCAGTCACTTATCAGTTCTCCTGCCTCAGTTATCCTGGTATTGATTCCTTCTAGAGAATTTTTAATTTCATTTATTGTGTTGTTCATCATTGTTTGTTTGCTCTTTAGTTCTTCTAGGTCCTTGTTAGACGTGCTTATATTTTCTCCATTCTATTTCCAAGATTTTGGATCATGTTACTATAATTACTCTGAATTCTTTTTCAGGTAGACTGCCTATTTCCTCTTCATTTGTTTGGTCTGGTGGGTTTTTACCTTGCTCCTTCATCTGCTGTGTATTTCTCTGTCCTTTCATTTTGCTTAACATACTATGTTTGTGGTCTCCTTTTCGCAGGCTGCAGGTTCATAGTTCCTGTTGATTTTGGTGTCTGCCCCCAGTGGGTAAGGTTGGTTCAGTGGGTTGTGTAGGCTTTCTGGTGGAGGGGACTGATACCTATGTTCTGGTGGATGAGGCTGGATCTTGTCTTTCTGCTGTGCAGGTCTGCATCTGGTGGTTTGTTTTGGGGTGTCTGTGAACTTAGTATGATTTTAGGTGGCCTCTCTGCTAATGGGTGGGGTTGTGTTCCTGTCTTGCTAGTTGTTTGGCATGGTGTGTCCAGCACTGGAGCTTGCTGGTCTTTGAGTGGAGCTGGGTCTTAGCGTTGATACGGAGATCTCTGGCAGAGCTCTCACTAACTGATATTATGTGGGGCCGGGAGATCTCTGGTGGGCCAATGTCTTGAACTCTGCTCCCCCACCTCAGAAGCTGAGGCCTGACAACCAGGAGCACCAAGACCCTGTCAGCCACATGGCTGGAGTGCCTTTAGAGTTGTGGAAGCTGGCCTGCAGTGGCTCTCTTTCTGCACTGCACCTTAGAATCACCTGTTTCTTTCTTCTTTTGCCCCAAAGGCAGTGTTCCACAGAGAAATACAGTAACCTTGAAAATAGTCACAGCTCTGAGATGGCTCTTTTTTTTCCTTTTTGATTAGTTGGGTTTTACTTGCTCACAGTGGGCCATGTGCAGAGGCCTCTCACCCGGGTCTTCCGACCGGAGTTCCTAGTGCGGAATGGCTGTTACCAATGTGTAATTTGGAATTTGAATTTTTACAAATGGGATTATAATTCATTTGTGAGAATATTGGTATCATTAGAAAAACTGCTGTAGCCCTGATTAATTCATATTGCCCTTAGTTTATTCAAAGTCATGTGCTTTATTACTAACAGAAAAGAATGATCATGTGGTCATCAAGGAGATGAAGTGGAAATGGCACAAAATGGCAGGAAAAATAAGTCAAAAGATATCATACTGACAAATGAATGAATTTCCGCGTTAACATTTCTTGCAATGAAAAAATTTTATAGGGAAGAAATTTTAGTAATTTAATAAAATAAAGTATATATAAATTAAAATTTTAAAGAACTGATTTTTTAATATAAAGTCATCTTGGATTATCTAAAAGTAATAATATAATTTTGCTAATAATTTGGTTATTAATTAATACTGAAATAGTTCATGTTCTTTCAAAATATTTAATAACCAATAGAATTCTCAAAATACTTAGATTTGTAAGATTTGCTGCATCAGATAAATAATGCCAGGCATTTTAATTTCAAGCATTTGCATTTTTTTTAACTTTCCATATAAAACATAGTAAATTTTAGAAGATTTAGTCATTAAATTCAGAGGAATTATTAATTTTGTTAAATATTATATGATCAATAGTTCTTATTAACAAAATAGAAAAATAGTAATACTCAGTATTTAATTTATTAAAAGATTCTTATATAGTTTTAATACATTTTAATAAATTTCTATAATTTCTTTCATTACTTGACAGCATATAAATGCATCATTTTATTTCATCAGAATGGTAGTGCAGACCCAGAAAGGAAACAGAAACCTTATGCAAGAATCTAGAACCCTCAAAGAAAAATTAAATCTTATTGTAAAATACTGTAAGGAGCTATAAGATGTGAAATATGTTGAGCAGTCCCAAAGTGAATCCCTCTTCAAGGATAGCAGAATAAAAGTATAACATGCTATTTAAATCCACTGTCCTTTTGGACTCTTCTAGTCTCAGTAGCTCAGCAGTAGTCTCTCAAACCTGAAATGATTTCTTTCCTTTTTGATCCGGTCCGTGTGAATCCTGTGTCTGGGGACTTCAATCTGGCATTCACCTTCCCTGCATTTCTTCCTTTAAAGCAGGTCACGCTGCAGTTAAATGGGTAGTGCCAGCAGTAGTGGATTGGGAAAGGAGGGCTTCAAAAGCTACAAAAGTAATGCCCATTCTCACAGCATTTCTCCAGGGACTGGCTGGAATGGTTCTTTTCTGAAACTTGACAGACCTCTGTTCTTTTTTCTCTGCCACTCTTGGAAAATTGAGCCAAGAGTTCCCCTGGGATCTTTGCTGTATTTGTAGTCATTGCATTTTATCTCTTGGGACTCCTCCACAAGCTAGTTTTTATCTAGAGAACAGAGTAACTGTTCATTGTGACTATGTTGTGTGTGTGTTTTGATGAAAATGAAAGTAAGAGCAAAGTATAAATATGAGAAGAAACTTCTTGTGATATTACATAATATGTGGAACCGATATTTCAGTAATGCAATCAACAAATATTTGTTAAAGATCTAGTCTGAGGCAAAGTACTGGAGTTTTAAGTGCTGAAGTAGAGCAGGGAATAAACATTGTTCTTTTCTCAGGGAGTTCATCTCATAATTATCTTCAGTACTACTGTTATTGGCATTCATGTTGTACCAATAGATTTAGGGTTTATGTGGGCATGTGATGTGTGTGTGTTTTAAGTAAACCTACATGAAGAATTCAGTAGTAAAAGCAGTATGGAAGCATAATAAAAATCAGATAAACCCGTATAGAGTTGTACAAAATAAAAAAGCTTTCTCACTTTCACAGCCTTAAGACCCTTACACACTTTGAATACATTGCTTTCTTCACTGACCAAAATAGCAAGGAAATGTTTCTATATCATTAAACAGCCACTTAAATTCCATCATAGGTAGACCAGATGCACAATACTTCTTTGATGAACATTTAGTATTGTCCTTTCAATTACAAATCGTACTACAATTACATCCTTGTAGGTAAATTTTGTGACTATGATATTTCAAATCAAAGTCATAGAGGCAAAATTGTAGCCTCAAAGAAAATGTCCTTATTTATAATTTTGATTCATGTTGTTATTCATTTATTCAGTAAAATACTTACTAAATATTAAGTATATACTAAATACTGTTGTAGCCACAGAGACACAACAAACAATAATGTTCCCATTTTCATGGAATCTTCATTCTAGTTAGACAAAAAAATGAGTAAACAAATGGATATATCACTTGTAAAACAGAGATAAATGCTGTGGAGAAAAATGAATGATGGCAGAATTGCTATTTTATACAAGTGGTCAGGGAAGGCCCCCAGATAGATGACGTTTGAGCTTTCGCTTGAAGGATAGGAAAGAGGGAGCCATAAGGATGGATATCTGGGAGGACTGTGCTCCAGAGATAAGGAAATGTCAGATGTAAAAGCTCTGAGCTAGAGGAACATGTTATATTTGAAGAAGATAAAGGAGGTCAATACAACTGGGGATGACTTAGTGTAAGGAAGTGTGGTAAAAGGTGAGGTGAGAGAGGTAGTGGGGAATCAGATCATGTAGGGCATTGTAGGTCCCTGTAAGGACTTGTACTCTGAGTGGAAAAGAGTAGTGTGATCTACCTTAGAGTACTAATTAAATTTCCTATTAACATTGTGCAAGAAGCCCTATATATTTGAACCATTACTAATGTTGATTTGTTGATTGTATCATTTGAGGTTCAACCAGAGAGGTAGAGCCAGGAGGATGTGTGTGTATGTGTGTGCTTGTGTGTGTGCATATGTGTATGTTTACATATATATGCACACACACATTTATATGTGTATATATATTATATACAATATATATTGTGTGTGCATATAGATATATACACAACTTATATATATATATATAAGCACAACCTGGGATCCTAAGAGGAAAAGTTAAATTTTGTGTCTGTTCTTGGTTCCTCTAACCTTGGTGAAGGTTATTCTGCAGAAGCAGGGGCCCTTTGTCAAATTGATAAACACCCACATCTGGCCCAGGAGTCTGGAAAACTGAAAAAGAATCCAGGGAAGATAGAAAAATTGCCATCCCAGATGCTGCTTCATGCCAGCGATGTTGTCAGCAAGTCAGGAGCAACACATACCAACTATAAAATTGGTCGGTTACTTCTTTCTCCCTTCCCCAAGAATCTCTTATGGCCCACTTTAACTGGAAACATACAAGAAAGAGAATTCTGGTGATGTATTTAACCCAGCTCTGTTGGCAATTACAAAACCATTAAACTACTGTTATCCATTTATTTATTTTTTTCTTTTTTTGTGGTACGCAGGCCTCTCATTGTTGTTTCCTCTCCCGTTGCAGAGCACAGGCTCCGGACGCGCAGGCTCAGCCGCCATGGCTCACGGGCCCAGCCGCTCCGCGGCATGTGGGATCTTCCCGGACCTGGACACGAACCCGTGTCCCCTGCATTGGCAGGCAGACTCTCAATCACTGTGCCACCAGGGAAACCCTATCCACTCATTTTTGTACCCATTTGTTTATTTAACAAATTCTTGTTAAAAATCTACATTTTTGTCAGATTATTATCACAGGTTGGGTTTTGAGAATACAGATGCTGAGACAGAATTTCCAGAGTAAGATGCTTATTAGTGATCGACTCCTGTGATTTTTCCACTGGAGTTTTGTATAAAATGCACATGGCATCTTTTCTCACAGCTAGGCTCCACCAGATTTTACGGTCCAAGCAATTGGGCTACTTACACCACAGCCTGGACAAGTGACATATCCGTTTCCTGCTCTGTGTTTGATTCAAAGCTCGCTGCCTTTCACATCATCTGGTTTCTGAGTCAGAACATTCTTGGTTCTGGAGTATGCTGCTTTTAGAATCCAAAGTGGCCCTCCAGGCTTTGTGCTTCCTTGGGTTGAGATGAAAGATGAGAACATTTGTCTTTAACTTTGCAGGTGATATCCCCACATGCACCTGGCCACTAGACCCCTAACAATTTCATAGATGTGGCTAGCCCCTCAATTGTTCTAGAGTTAATTTCCCACTCCCTGGGACTCAGGTATCTTACAGAGGTCTCCCACATCGTAACCACTTCTTCATTTAGCCTGATAAATATGGTATCATTAAATAGGAGATGGGATCAATGGCAAGTCTTAAGGACATTTAGAGAGTCTAGATCTTTACAGACTATGTTATGACAGAGTGCAAGATAGTTAACAGAACCTGTAACCAAACTGTGAAATGCCTCTTTCTTTCCATGGCTTGTAAATGCAAGTAATTTCCCACCCACTTTTTTGATTGGGAGAGAAAAGAAAGTGTTCAACAAATCAATGGCCACATACCATGTATCTGTAGTCATACTGATCTTCTCTAGCAAAGATACCATGTTTGACACATAGTGTGTAGTCAGAGCTACTAGATTACTACTTGGTTGTGTTTGTAGTAGTCCACAGTCATCCACTAGCACCCATATAGTTTCAACTGTGGCCAGACTGTTGTCTCAGTCTGTTTGGGCTGCTGTAACACAATACCAAAGACTGGGTAGCTTATAAATAAAAGAAATTTATTTCTCACATTGTGGAGTCTGGGAAGTCCAAGATCAAGGAGCTAGCATGGTCACATTCTGATGAAGACGCTGTTCCTGGTTCATAGCTAGCAAGTTCTTGCTATGTTCTTACATGATGGAAGGGGTTGGGGATCTCTCTGGAGCTTCTTTTATAAGGGAGCTAATCCCATTCATGAGAGTTTTGCCCTCATGATCTAAATACCTTCCAAAGGCCCATCACTGAATACCATCATCTTTGGGCATTATGAACTCAACATATGAATTTGGGAGGTATGAAAACATTCAGATCATACTACTGTTGAATTAAATAGAGATATATCTTGCAGGATTGGCTATCTATCTTTTTTTCTCAGATTTTTCATGTTTATTCTTGTCTTTATTTAATAGGAACTTTAGGATCTGCTTGTATACTTACAGAATCCCTATGGTTATTTTATTGGGGTTTTGTTCAAGTTGTATAATAACTTAGAGAAAGCCTACATCTGTAATATTCATCTCTAAGATCATAATATGTGTCTATATTTAAGTCTATATTTTTCTCCCTCAGTAGAATTTTAAAGTTTTTATAGATTTTATTCCTTTTTTTTGTTACTTTTATTACCAGATATTATCTTGCTTATTATTGCAAATAACATCTTTTATCTCATTATACCCACACTTTGGTGATTATCAGTGTATATGAAGCTATGACAAAATGAGAAATTGTAACATGATAAAGATATTATAAGTCAAAAAGATAAATGCCAAAAATGCAATAGAAAAATATAGCCTCCATAAGTGTAGGAGTTTATTTACTGATATATCTTCAGCACCTACAAGAGGCTTTTTAAATATTAGTTTTTCAATAAGTAATTAGTAAAGAAGAAATAAATTTTTAAATGATATGAATGATGAATAGCATGAATAATAAGTAAAAATTTCATAAACACATGACAAGATGTTAAAACTTATTTGTTATAAGGTAAATGCAAGTTAAACCAGAGTTCTTATGTAATGCTTTTCACCTATTAATTATCATAGTTAAAAAATTGAAAACACACTGGACTGAAGATGATTCTAGTATCAAAGAATTTTCATATTTGGAAGTGTACATGTGTGCATTGATTTTATTAGCTAATTAAATATTGGAAACATTTTAAAAGTCCAAACTAAAATGTCCAAACATATAGATATGTAAGGGGCTAACTTATTAAATTTAGATACATCCATTCAATGGAATATTCAACCGTTAATTCAACTATTAATGCAAAAAGCTTGTGTGCTCATGTGCTTAGTGTGTATGTGTACAAGTGTGTGTGTGTGTTTGTGTGTAAAAATGTATATATTATGCATATATACATATGTCCAAAATGAATTTTCAAGTAAAGAAACTACAGTGTAGAGCGAAGTGAGAGTAGCATCGACATATACACACTACCGAATGTAAAATAGTTAGCTAGTAGGAAGCAGCAGCATAGCACAGGGAGATCTGCTCAGTGCTTTGCGATGACCTAGAGGAGTGGGATAGGGAGGATGTGAGGGAGGCTCAAGAGAGAGGGGATATGAGGACATATGTATGCATATGGCTGATTCACTTTGGTGTACAACAGAAACTAACACAGTATTGTGAAGCAATTATACTCCAATAAAGATCTACTAAAAAAAATAGAACAATATTTATAGATTCCTTGAATCGTGTAAATACATTAACTGCCAAAAATAAGTAAAATAATTATGATATGGCACATAATCTTATGGTAATATAACCTCTATTCTTAGTTGTCCTAAATGAATGTTGAATTTTATAATTTCCTTTCTGACATGATTTGAGATTATAGTAAACTATACAAATGTCCATTTATACTTGAATCATTCCAATATATTTCAGTTTAATTTTTAGCTATTAGTCATATCAATTCCCTCATACTTCTTTTTGGGGTGTTTACTATGTGCGAGCTATTCCACAGTGTTCTTTAAATGTGATAACTCAGTTAATTCAAGCAAGAGCAATGATTTTTTTTATTACCATCACTTCCATTTTATGGCTGAGAGAAACTAAGAGGGAATTTGAGAAAGTTATTGAGTCAGGAATGGAACTTGATAACTCAGGCTTCTAACACACTAATAGCAACTAATAGCAACCACTCTTTTACCGGGTTGAGTTTGGGGCCATCAGAGCTTTTCTCTCTCTTCTCTTTGCTAACCTATTGCTTGTTGAACTTCCAAGAATTTAAATGGGCCCAGAAGCTGGGTCACTTGCCCAAGGTATGGCAGTGATAACAGGCTACAAATTTACCTTTTTGCCTCCTCAATTACAAATTATTCAGAAAAAATGATTGCCATTCTCCTTTTTTCCTTTGTCTTGACCTTTATACATAGTAATAGTTTGCCATGAGACAATAGAATAAAAAAATTGATGCACTTATGTTTCATTTGATTTGTCCTTATATTTCTCACTTCACTTCTATGAAAGTCTATTCCTAGAGATACTATCATTATTCAAATAATTACCAGTTCTTTGAGACTCCTTTCCTAAATTTGACAAGCTCATGTATTCAGCCATAAAGAGGGGTTACTAAATGAATCAAAACTTAAGGTAATTTACAACTTGAGGTCAAATCAAAAATTGTATTAATCATACATAAAGTCTACGTAAAAATAAATAACAAGAAAAAAATTTGTGAGTAAAATATTTTAATTCAATTACACTGATAAGCCAAAATCTTAGAAAGTTGTGAAATTCTTGGTAAGTGTAGAGGGAGCTAAATATCAAATCTCTTAAATAAAGGTTTTTGTCTTATATTTGGGCAAGAACTGAAAATCATGATTTCACCCAAACTGAAGTTTCACCTATTTGACTTAAAGGTTTTGTCAACAGTATGTTGTAAAAACTCTGTAACTAATTTTAAAGTACATATGTGTACGGGAGGACCAAACTTCCTGAAAAGTAACTTCATTTCTGCCTGTGTCATCTCTGTACATTATTAGAATAGAACATACAAGTCTCACTGGCAAGAATGTTTATATTTGATCTCAAGTGTTTGCCATATAGAAAAAAGGAAAAAGGATATCTAAATGTTTTAATTGGAAGGGAAGCAGAAAACCTACTTTCATAAAACACATGTAACTTATTTCCAGGGGGTGATATTTAAATAATTCACTTGTGCTAATACATGAATACAGTAAAATATTTTAGCTGTATAGATATAGACCAGGTATTGATATGGCATTTGTATCCTGATCATATACTCTACGTACCACTCTCTAATGTATATTGCATCTTCAAAGCCAGCAATGGTGGGTTGACTCCTCTCATTGCATTATTCTGATATCCACATCTGCCTCCCTCTCTACTTTAAGACTCTTGTGATGAATTTGGCACATTGATTAGCAAACTTAATTTCACTTCCAACTGTAATTCCCCTTTGTTATATAACCTAAGATATTCACAGGCTCCAGGGATTAGGACTAAAACACTAATGCCCACTAGGGGGAATTGTAGAAATATGTAGATAGCATTTTGATTGTCATGAAGATTAGAGAGGGCTCCTGGAAAATTTGTAGGCAGGGGTCAGGTGACACACAATGCTTAGGAGGGTTCTTCAAAATGAAGAATTTTTCAGAATGCATGGGGATTTCAAATGACCTACTCAAAATATAAATCAGAGGGAGTTTAAGCCTGCATAATAGAGCCCAGTAGTTAAGGAGAATATTATTAAAGTGGAATTTAAGTAGGTTAAATACATTTTATCTTGAATTTATTGAATAATCAACTCCCACATTTTGTCTAATTAATGTATTATAAACCTCCAAAGTATCTATTTCTTTGGGATATGCTTAATGCACTAGCATAGTTACAGAAAAATATGAAAATAATTATAAATATGAAAAAGATAAAAGCAGCTGTATTTAACACATTATTAAGTTTATGAAGCATTATAAAACACATTATTAAGTTTATGAAGCATTATAAAATTTGACTTTTTCTCATTTATATATAATATTATATGATTATTTTTGAAATTATGTTTATAGGTAGTTACAATTTTCTTTCCATTTCAGTACAGTTTTGGGAAGAGGATGAAAAATGTGCTACTAATTGGGGCAAGGGTTCTGATAGGACTGAAAACTATGGGGCTAGAACATAGTGATTGTTATCAATCAGTATATTTGAAAAACTAGTTTATAATGCAATGTAGTTTTATTGAATTTTTAAAGACTTTATTTTTGTGAAGCAGTTTTAAGTTTACAAAAAATTGAGAGGAAAGCACAGAGATATGCCATATACCCCCTTCCCTCACACCTATATAGCCTCCCCTGTTATCATTCACCAGAATGGTACATATTTTTACCAAGGATGAACCTTCATGAGCACATCATCATCACCCAAACACCATATTTTACCTTAGGGTTCACCCTTGGTGTTGTGCGTTCTATAGGTTTGGACAAATGAATAATGACCATCATTGTAATATTATACAAAATATTCTCAATGGCCTAAAAAATCTGTGCTCTGCCTACTTATCTCTCCCTCAATCCCACTATCACCACCCCAGGAAACCATTGATCTTTCTACTGTTTCCATAGTTTTGTCTTTTATACACTATGTTTCCTTTTCATATTGGCTTATTTCACTTAGTAATATGCATTTAGGGTTCCTCCATGTCTTTTCATGGCTTGATGTCTCATTTCATTTTGGCAGTGAATAATATCCCATTGTCTAGAAGTATCACAGTTTCTTTATCTGTTCACCTGCTGAGGGACATCTTGACTGCTTCCAGGTTTTGGCAATTATGAATAAACCTGCTATAAACATTAATGCAAACGTTTCTGTGTGGATATAAGTTCTCAACTCCTTTGGGTAAATACCAAGAAGTGTGATTGTTGATTCATATGGTAAGTATGTTTAATTTTTTAAGAAACTGCCAAAGTATTTTCCAAAGTGATTGTACCATTTGCTTTTCCACTAGCAATGTAAGAGAGTTCCTGATTTTTAAATTTACTTTATTGAAGTATAGTTGATTTACAATATCGTGTTGATTAATTTCTACTGTACAGCAAAGTGATTCAGTTTTATATATATATATATATATATATATATATATATATACATTATTTTTCATATTATTTTCCATTATGGTTTATCACAGGATACTGAATACAGTTCCCTATGCTATACAGTTTATCCATTCTGTAAATAACAGTTTGCATCTACTAATCCCAAACTCCCAATCCAGCCCTTCTCCACCCCATCCCACTTGACAGCCACAAGTCTGTTCCCTATATCTGTGAATCTGTTTCTGTTTCATAGACAAGTTCGTTTGTATCATATTTTAATTAGACTCCACATATAAATGATATCATATGGTATTTGTCTTTCATAAGAGAGTTCTTTGTTTGTTTGTTTGTTTATTTTTTTGTGGTATGCGGGCCTCTCACTGTTGTGGCCTCTCCCGATGCGGCGCACAGGCTCC
>NW_020175670.1:10863165-10918109 GCF_003031525.2 Neophocaena asiaeorientalis asiaeorientalis
GGGAGGGTGGGAGGGAGGGAGACGCAAGAGGGAAGAGATATGGGAACATATGTATAGGTATAACTGATTCACTTTGTTATAAAGCAGAAACTAACACCCCATTGTAAAGCAATTATACTCCAATAAAGATGTAAAAAAAATTTTTTTTAAAAATGGCATTTGTTTTTAATTTCAAATCCACTTCATTGTTAGAATACAGGAAAGTAATTGACTTTGTATATTAATCTTGTGTCCTTCAAACTTGCTATAATTGTTTATTTGTTCCAGGAGTGTTTTTGTCAATTATTTTGGATGTTCTACATAGACAGTCATGTCATTTGCAAACAAAGACAGTTTTATATCTTCCTGCCTAATCAGTGTACCTTTTATTTCATTTTCTTTACTTATTGCATTAGCAAGGGCTTATACTTTATTGAAATTTTTAAAATATGAAATTTTATTGCTTTGAGAGGTTCAATTACACATGAAAAATTGACTGCATGATGATATGATGAGACAAGGAAACGTTAAGTTAAAACATTTTTACTGGGCTTCCCTGGTGGTGCAGTGGGTGAGAGTCTGCCTGCCGATGCAGGGGACACGGGTTTGTGCCCCGGTCTGGGAAGATCCCACATGCCACAGAGCGGCTGAGCCCATGAACCAGAACCATGGCTGCTGAGCCTGCACATCCGGAGCCTGTGCTCCGCAATGGAAGAAGCCACAACAGTGAGAGGCCTGCGTACCGCAAAAAACAAAACATTTTTACTGCTTTTTTATTACATAACATTTCATATGTTTAAACTAATAAAGGTAATGTATACTAGTTATGATGTATAATAATACATGAACATGCATGTATTGCTGTACCTTAGATTAGAATCCTCCCAATACCATTGCATCTCTCTGTGTGCTCCTTTTCAATCTCATCTATTTTCCTTCTCTCTCAAAATTAACCACTAATCTTACATTTTGTGGTAATCATTTTATTGCCTTTCAAAAATAGTTTTATCCAGGTGTGTTCTTTGGGTCTAAATATCTGTGTGTATTAGCTTCTTTATGTGTAAAGTTGGGATATTAAAATACTTGTAATAAGGATGTGGCAAAAGGCTAAATTAAATAATTCACGTAGTCCTAAATTACATTTTAATTGCTTTTGGTTTTTAAGCTTTGTAAAAGTGTTACCATACTATTTTCCATTTTCTGAAATTTGCATTTTTTGCTACGTTTTATTTATCTAATCTTAGTCTACATTTTAAGTAGGGTTGTAGTTCATTCTTTTCTACTTCTATATGCAATCAGTATGTATCACAATGTATTTATATATTCACCTCTCAATAAGCATTTAGGTTGTTTGCATTTTTGGTTTATTATTTAGCCATTCAAAAATATGCATTGAGCAGTAAATTATACAAGGCTCTCTTCTAGTTAAATGAGATAAAGCAACAAGAGTAATTAGCTTACATTCTAATGAAGAGACTGTCATGAACAGTACTGTTCAGGAATATTCTCACATATGTCTTCTGTGTCATCAGTGCACATAAATCATCCAAGTTTCTTTATATGGGCCACAGATCCCTAAAAATTCATGGATAAACTTCAGAGAGTGTATGAAATTGTATATTTTAAAATTTATTGATTTATTTTTCTACTGGATATAATTTCCACTATAGTGCTGGCAGAATCTACTATAATGGATAGCTTTCTTCAAATTCATCTTATGCTTACTGTTTTACAGAGCATGTAAAAATTATGAGATCATCAAAATCGCTCTATCTTAATCATTTAAAAAAATTTGTTTATTGAAGTATAGTTGATTTACAATATTGTGTTAGCTTCAGGTGTACAACAAAGTGATTCAATTATACATAAATATATACTTTTCAGATTCTTTTCCTTTATAGGTTATTACAAAATATTAAGTATAGAGCTATGCAGTAGGTCCTTGTTGGTTATCTATTTTATATATAGTAGTGTGTATATGTTAATCCCAAACTCCTGATTTATCCCTCCCCCCCACCTTTGGTAACCATAAGTTTGTTTTCTATGTCTGTGGTTCTATTTCTGTTTTGTATATAAGTTCATTTGTATCATTTGTTTTGGATTCCACATATAAGTGATATCATATGATATTTGTCTTTATCTGGCTTACTTTACTTAGTATGATAATCTCTGGGTTCATCCATGTTGCTGCAAATGACATTATTTTGATCTTTTTCATGGCTGCATAGTATTGCATTGTATAAGTATACCACATCTTCTTTATCCATTCATCTGTCAATGGACATTTAGGTTACTTCCATGTCTTGTCTATTGTAAATAGTGCTACAATGAATATTGGGGTGCATGTATCTTTTTAAATTATGGTTTTCTCTGGAGATATGTCCGGCAGTGGGATTGTAGGATCATATGGTAGTTCTATTTTTAATTATTTTAAGGAACCTTCATACTGTTTTCCATAGTGGCTGTACCAATTTACATTTCCACCAACTGTGTAGGAGGGTTCCTTTTTCTCCACACCTTTCCAGGATTTATTATTTTGATTTGCATTTCTCTAATAATTAGTGATGTTGAGCACTTTTTCATGTGCCCTTTGTGTCTCAATCATTTTTAAATATTTTATGTATATAGTAAAATTCCTAGTAACTGATAATATAAATAAAATATATTTACTTTTAAATTTACTCAGTACTGAGTTATAGGTTTTTAAGAGAGGGATGATATCTAAAAGCTTAACTATTTCAGGCTTTTCATTTAATAGATGTAGGAATTGAATCTCAATATATATTCAAGATTAAGATTAAGGTTAGGCTTTGGAGTCCAAAGAGCTGTGTTAGAGCATTGACTCAGCCACTTATTATTCTTAGACTATTAATCACTGTTCATATTAGTTTCTTCATATGTAAGCCTTATTTTTTATTTTATACAATTTTAAAAGTTACTTTCCGTTTACATTTATTACAAAATATTGGCTATATTCCCCATGTTGTACAATATATCCTTTAGCCTATCTTATACCCTAAGTTTATGCCTCCCACTCCCCCCACCTCTGTATTTCCCCTCCCCACCCCCCCACTGGTAACCACTATTTTGCTCTCAATATCTGTGAGTCTGTCTTTATTGTTTTATTTACTAGTTTGTTTTATTTTTTAGATTCCACATATAAGTACCATCATGCAGTATTTGTCTTTCTCTGTCTGACTTACTTCACTTGGCATAATGCCCTCCAAGTCCATCCATGTTGCTTCAAATAGCAAAATTTCATCCTTTTTTATGGTGAAAAAAAGATTAAGAAAGTCAAGTTATATTTTCATAGAAAAATGTTTTAAATTTTATTATTTTAGATAAAGTAAGTGATTTAAAACTGAGAATGGGGAAAAATCTCATATCTGATTCTTCCAATGTAAGGACAAGAAAGAATAAACTTATATTCAAACATGACTAATTTTGGCAATATTTTAGTACCAAAAGTACTTTTGGCACTAAAATACAAAAAAGTACAAAAGTACTATTTTGTTGTTTTCTGATAAAATATACTACTTCAGCTTTTTCTTCAATGATGTTTCAAAGTTGACACAGAGAAAAGAATTTTCAAAAATTTAGCAATCCCTAGAAAGAGAAACCTAGTGCATAATTATAATTATATTGTCCTTCATGTATTGAAGCCACCTCCAGAAAAAGTCACATTGTTCTTGTCATTTGTATAATGCTTAATTAAAATGAATTCAATAGGTGAATTTATTTAGGAGCTACCTAAAAAGAAACAAATGGAAATATGGAGATGTTAAGACTCCTTCAAGTTCTAATTTTGTTTTTAAATTTAATACAAATTGACTTTTAATTAAATTAAGAATAAAACATTACAATGGATTTTGATCCATTAATAGCAAATGTTAAAAATTCTTTAATAACTACTCAAGATTTATATTGTTTTTTTGTTGCTTTAATATCCATCTGAATTATAAATTTAAGAATATGTGGTAAACTATAATTCCATCTTCCCATCAACTGATGTTTAGATGACCAAAGGTCACTGATTTAAACCCAATCCCTTAGACATTTTCAGTCCACTTCAAGGCCAGTTTAGGGAACTGCATGGTTCATTAAATAAGGTATATGTAAATTAAATATCATGTTAAAAAAAGAAATGAAGTGTAAAAAAAAATCTTTGCTGAGGTTTAAACTAAGATTTTAATAAGGAATCCTTTTCTGTACCAACAACAACAAAAAATCTCTGTTCATGGGTACTAGTATTTATGCCAAGTATGCTGTTCTTGTGGCAAATGTAAATGACAACGTAATTATTAAATTTGAAACAAGTCAAATCAAGTGATTTAAACTTATGGCTTCTGTATACAACCGCCTCCCCAACCCCCCTAAATTAAAATAGCCTATGGACATACAAAATTCTGTGAATTCTAATAAAGAACAGTATTTTCAGCAGGGAAGCAAGAAGGAATCTTATGAAATATATAGATGTAAGAATCCCTTTAAGTATGTAATTCAAATTTTAAAATAGTAACAAATGCTGTTTGCTTTCCTTTTATCATGCTCTTTTAAATACGTTCAAATACCTTGATACAATTCATACTGTTGATCATTGATTTAAATATATTTCTTAATATTTCTTTCTGAATGTAGCAGTATATTCTATGAATGGTTCTACTAAAATTGTTTTTCCAATAATCTGTAGAACTATTGTGTTAGCACCAAGGGCAATTTTAAAAAAATGTATAAATAATATTAAACTTAAATCAGTTAAATTGTGACATAAATCTCATATATCACTAATATTCTGTTACCAAGAGAAAGATCTTGATTGTTATCACAGTACAGGGGTTGAAATTCCCTGGCTTATCTAATCTATCTATTTAACAGTCTTTATTCAGTGACAAGATTTTTATATATATGATATTTGCTCAAGGAAAAAATCACAATAATATTCACAAAATACAGGCAAGGAATTCATAACTACTGAAAATCATTTTTATTTGACTATTTCCATATATAAATGAAAGTATGACTGTTTCCATATATAAATGAAAGTAAGTTTATCTTTGTTTCACACCTAGATACACACATAATTTGGGGAAAAATGAGTTATCTGCTTACCTTCCTTTCCTAGTTCAATTGATATTTTAAAAACACAGTAATTTGTTACTGGATAGGTGTGTATGTTCTGTATAGAGGCAGATGCACAGAAAAAGGATTGGTGTTTCTAGATAAATTGCTTATTAGACACACTATTCAAGGCACTAGATTCAGTGTTCCAAAGATTGGACTGCTGCAACAATATTTATCCTTAAAACTGGAGAGTATTTATCCTTAAAATTGTTTACAGTTACCCTATCTCATCATAAATGCAAATATTACCATACTCCTTTGCCAGTTAGATTAACATTAAACAGATATTCTAAAATGTACCTAAGGAAAAATTTTCCTAGTCAGCAAGAGCATTATTCTATGTTTAGAAATCAACTAAAGCTAGTGTGCTTGCCAAAATACTTTTAGAAATATGTTGAAATAAAAGATATCATTTCAAGGACTTAGCACTTAAAACTTCAAAAATATGTTCCAATTCAGGGAAAACAAATAAGTAAGAAGATTAACTATTATAGAAGAATCTCACTTGTCAGATATTGATTTCCCCATACCAGTAAGGGATTGGAAATTTATGTGCAGAGCTCATGTACGAGAATAGGGATTAGAAACATGGTCTATGCAGTGATTTGTGTGCATTCACACCATTTTGGTTCTATGTGATCTCTGAAACCTACATTTTTTCATCATTTGAAATGAGAGACTTGAGCTCATTACTCCTGAACGTCCCTTCATTAGTGATGGCATCTGTAGGCCTTAGAGAAATGCCAAAGATACATTGATGCTATGAAAACAAATTTACCTTTTATTTTCATTCATATTTTGCATGAGGAGGTGACTAGCAATAACATCTAATGGCTCAGCTTTTGCAATTTATGGGGGCCGAGAAAAGGTGTTTGCCCATAGTGTTTTAGAAATTTTAACACCACATGTATCTGTGAATTATGTAGGCTGAAAAGAACATTGTAATTAAGATCAAAGTAATTATTATTACTGTACTTGATTGGAAAGGGGCAAAGAGACAATCATTGTATTTCCATTACTCTAGGAGGTGGGTCAAAAAGGATCATGCTGTGATTTATGTCCAAGAGTGTTCTTCCTATGTTTTCCTCTAAGAGTTTTATAGTGTCCGGTCTTAAATTTAGGTCTTTAATCCATTTTGAGTTTATTTTTGTGTATGGTGTTAGGGAGTGTTCTAATTTCATTCTTTTACATGTAGCTGTCCAGTTTTCCCAGAACCAATTATTGAAGAGGGTGTCTTTTCTCCATTGTGTATCCTTGCCTCATTTGTCATAGATTAGTTGACCATAGGTGTGTGGGTTTATCTCTGCGCTTTCTATCCTGTTCCATTGACCTATATTTTTGTTTTTGTGCCAGTACCATACTATCTTGATTACTGTAGCTTTGTAGAATAGTCTGAAGTCAGGGCGTCTGATTCCTCAAGCTCCATTTTTTTCCCTCAATATTGCTTTGGCTATTTGGGGTCTTTTGTGTCTCCATACAAATTTTAAGATTTTTTGTTCTAGTTCTGTAAAAAATGCCATTGGTAATTTGTTAGGGATTGCATCGAATATGTGGATTGCTTTGGGTAGTATAGTAATTTTCACAATATTGATTGTTCCAATCCAAGAACATGGTTTATCTCTCCATCTGTTTGTGTCATCTTTGATTTCTTTCATCAGTGTCTTATAGTTTTCTGAGTACAGGTCTTTTACCTCCTTAGGTAGGTTTAGTCCTAGGTATTTTATTCTTTTTGTTGCAATGGTGAATGGGATTGTTTCCTTAATTTCTCTTTCTGATCTTTGTTTGTTTATAGGAATACAAGAGATTTCTGTGCATTAATTTTGTATCCTGGAACTTTACCAAATTCATTGATTAGCTCTAGTAATTTTCTGGTGGCATATTTAGGATTACCTATGTATAGTATCATGTCATCTGCAAACAGTGACAGTTTTACTTCTTTTCCAATTTGTATTCCTTTTATTTCCTTTTCTTCTCTGATTGCCATGGCTAGGACTTCCAAAACTATGTTGAATAGTAGTGGTGAGAGCGGACATCCTTGTCCTATTCCTTATCTTAGAGGAAATGCTCTCAGTTTTTCACCATTGAGAATGACGTTTGCTGTGAGTTTTTTGTATATGGCCTTTATTATACTGAGGTAGGTTCCCTCTATGCCCACTTTCTGGAGAGTTTTTATCACAAGTGGGTGTTGAATTTTGTCAAAAGCTTTTTCTGCATCTACTGAGATGATCACATGGTTTTTATTCTTCAATTTGTTAGTATGGTGTATCACACTGATTGATTTGCATATATTGAAGAATCCTTGCATCCCTGGGATAAATCCCATTTAATCATAGTGTATGATTCTTTTAATGTGTTGTTGAATTCTGTTTGCTAGTACTTTGTTGAAGATTTTTGCATCTATATCATTAATGATATTGGTCTGTAATTTTCTTTTTTTGTTGTATCTCTGTCTGGTTTTGGTATCATGGTGATGGTGGCTTTATAGAATGAGTTTGGGAGTGTTCCTTCCTCTGCAATTTTTTGGAACAGTTTGAGAAGGACGGGTGTTAGCTCTTCTCTAAATGTTTGATTGAATTCACCTGTGAAGCCATTTGGTCCTGGACTTCTGTTTGTGGGAAGATTTTTCATCACAGTTTCAATTTCATTACTTGTGTTTGGTCTGTTCATATTTTCTGTTTCTTCCTGGTTCAGTCTTGGAAGGTTATACGTTTCTAAGAATTTGTCCTTTTCTTCCAGGTTGTCCATTTTATTGGCATAGAGTGGCTTGTAGTAGCCTCTTATGATGCTTTGTATTTCTGTGGTGTCTATTGTAACTTCTCCTTTTTCATTTCTAATTTTATTGATTTGAGCCCTCTCCCTCTTTTTCTTGATGAGTCTCGCTAAAGGTTTATCAATTTTGTTTATCTTCTCAAAGAACCAGCTTTTAGTTTTACTGATCTTTGCTATTGTTTTCTTTGTTTCTATTTCATTTATTTCTGTTCTGTTCTTTATGATTTCTTTCACTCTACTAACTTTGGGTTTTGTTTGTTCTTTTTTCTCTAGTTCCTTTAGGTGCAAAGTTAGATTATTTATCTGAGATTTTTCGTGTTTCTTGAGGTAGGATTTTATTGCTATAAACTTCCCTCTTAGAACTACTTTTGCTGCATCCTATAGGTTTTGGATCATTGTGTTTTCGTTGTAATTTGTCTGTAGGTATTTTTTGATTTCCTCTTTCATTTCTTCAGTGATCTTTTGGTTATTTAGTAATGTATTGTTTAGCATCCATGTGTTTGTGTTTCTTATGTTTTTTTCCCTGTAATTGATTTTTAATCTCATAGCGTTGTGGTCGGAAAAGATGCTTGATATGATTTCAATTTTCTTAAATTTACTTAGGCTTGATCTGTGACCCAGGATGTGATCTATCCTGGAGAATGTTCCATGTGCACTTGAGAAAAAAGTGTAATCTGCTGTTTTCGGATGGAATGTCCTATAAACATCAATTAAATCTATCTGGTCTTTTGTGTCATTTAAAGCTTGTTGTTGGGTGCATATATATTTATAATTGTTATATTTTCTTCTTGGATTGATCCCTTGATCATTATGTAGTGTCCTTCCTTGTCTCTTGTAACAATCTTTATTTAAATGTCTATTTTACCTGATATGAGTATTGCTACTTCAGCTTTCTTTTGATTTCCTTTTGCATGGAATATCTTTTTCCATCCCCTCACTTTCAGTCTGTGTGTTCCTAGGTCCTAAGTAGGTCTCTTGTAGACAGCATATATATGGGTATTGTTATTGCATCCATTCAGCAAGCCTGTGTCTTTTGGTTGGAGCATTTAATCCATTCACATTTAGGGTATTTTTTTTTTTTTTGCAGTACGTGGGCCTCTCACTGTTACAGCCTCTTCCATTGTGGAGCACAGGCTCCAGACGTGCAGGCTCAGCAGCCATGGCTCACGGGCCCAGCCGCTCCGCGGCATGTGGGGGCTTCCCAGACTGAGGCATGAACCTGTGTCCCCTGCATCGGCAGGCAGACTCTCAACCACTGTGCCACCGGGGAAGCCCTAAGGTAATTATTGATATGTATGTTCCTATTACCATTTTCTTAACTGTTTTGGGTTTTTGTAGGTCCTTTTCTTCTCTTTTGTTTCCCACTTAGAGAAGATCCTTTAGCCTTTTTTGTAAAGCTGGTTTGTTTGTGCTGAATTCTCTTAGCTTTTGCTTGTCTGCAAAGCTTTTTATTTCTCTGTCGAACCTGAATGAGATCCTTGCTGGGTAGAGTAATCCTGGTTGTAGGTTCTTCCCTTTCATCCCTTTAAATATATCGTGCCAACCCCTCTGGCTTGTCAATTTTCTGCTGAGAAATCAGCTGTTTAACCTTCTGGGAGTTCCTTTGTATATTATTTGTCATTTTTCCCTTTTTGCTTTTAATAATTTGTCTTTAATTTTTGTCATTTTGATTACTATGAGTCTTGGTGTGTTTCTCCTTGGGTTTATCCTTCCTGGGGCTCTCTGTGCTTCCTGGACTTGGGTGGCTATTTTCTTTCCCATGTTAGGGAAGTTTTCGACTATAATCTCTTCAAAGATTTTCTCAGGTCCTTTCTCTCTCTCTTCTCCTTCAGGGTCCCCTATAATGCAAATGTTGTTGCGTTTAATGTTGTCCCAGAGTTCTCTTAGGGTGTATTCATTTATTTTCTTTCTTTATTCTTTATTCTGTTCCACAGCAGTGAATTCCACCATTATGTCTTCTAGATCACTTATCCGTTCTTCTACCTCAGTTATTCCGCTATTGATTCCTTCTAGTGTATTTTTCATTTCAGTTATTTTATTGTTCATCTCTGTTCTTTAATTCTTCTATGTCTTTGTTAAACATTTCTTGCATCTTCTTAATCTTTGTCTCTGTTTTTTTTCCGAGGTCCTGGATCATGTTCACTATCATTATTCTGAATTCTTTTTCTGGAAGTTTACCTATCTCCACTTCATTTAGTTGTTTTTCTGGAGTTTTATCTTGTTCCTTCATCTGGTTCATAGTCCTCTGCCTTTTCATTTTGTCTGTCTTTCTGTGAACATGGTTTTTGTTCCACAGGCTGCAGAATTGTAGTTCTTCTTGATGCTGCTGTTTCCCCCCTGGTGGATGAGGCTATCTAAGTGGCTTATGCAAGCTTCCTCAAGATAACTCATTCTAGATTTGTCTTTGCTTTATATATCATAAGACTGCAACCTACTACCCCTTCCCTAAGGTGGGGCTGGTGGGAGACCAATGAAATTGCTTAATGTCATTACAGTCATTGAAGTGTATTTCATTTATTCACATAACTGTATGTGAGTAACCTTTGTTGAAAAAGCATTTCAGGCATCAAAAATGTGACTAAAAACTATCAACAAGGCTTTATAAAATGTTATCTATAAAAACAGTATGTTTGATGGATTGCTTTTTATTCAGGTTACGTATACTGAATTGATACTTTCATATAATAGATATTTAATAAACATATATTGAATTTGTATTCATTTCTGTTCACAAGAGGAAATTGTTTTGTTTTCCTCCACTCTGGTGAGAAATCATTGTGCTCAATTATAAAGTTTGACTAAATACTAGATATGAAGAACACTGAAAATCTGACACCCAGAAACAGAAAAGAAAAAAAAAGGACCACATTTATTACAAACTAAATAAACCATTAATATATGTATGTATGTAGGTATGCATATATTTATCTTAAAAGATTTACTACTCTCTTTATAAGGAAGGTTTAATTCAGCTTTTCTGATTTATAAGAAACAGTTTATATAGGCAGCTTTTAAAATTTATACTCTCAACAGTTCAATATTAAATGACACATTGTTAATGTTCAGTGATGCCTGGATGCCCCAGTTGATTGGTCTTTCTAAAATGGTAAGCACTCTTTGCTTCTAAATTCACCATCATACTATTTACTCTCAATGTACCAATCAGAATGATCCCTTTCAAATAAAACCACATAACACTTCTCTGCTCAGAATTCGTCAAGCCTCCCATTTCAATCAGATGAAACGAAGTTCATTCTCTGGTCTTGGTCCCGCAAGAGTTGCACCCTCTCCTTACTACTCTGGTCTCTTCACCACCTATCTATCCTTATCTCTACTTTACCCTTTTTTCTTTAGGGAATTCTCCTTTCCCTAAAGTGTCCATACCTTCAACTTGACATTTTTCATCCCCTTCTATCTTCATGGTTAACTCCTTTACCCCTGAGACTTTGCTTAATCATTTCCTACTTAATACATCCTGCCATGAGCACCATAAAAGAACTACTACTTCTGCAACCTAGCCAATGATTCTGATTTCTTTTGTCCTTGTCATACTGTTTATTTTCCCTTGTACTCATCAAATTTTACTATTCTATATAGCTTAATTTTATGACTACTGTTTACTGGCTATGTGACTTTCTCTACCCCATACGCTGTAAGTTCCACAAGAATCTTTGTTTTCTTCACAGATACAGCTCAAGAACCTAGAACAGTGCCTGACATATTGTAGGCACTCCATCAGTCTATTCTTTCAGAAAATGGTATTGAGCCACAGCCAATTGCCAGGCACTCATTTATATATTTGGGCCACATCTGTAATCAAAACAGGACAAAACTCTCTGCTTTAATGGATCTTTTATTCCATTCAGGGAGAGACAACAATAAGCAACATAAACAGTAGGGCAGAGTGTATATATAATTACTGGTAGAGAGGAAGATATGGTGACAATTTGTAGACTTGAAAAAGTTATTGAATAATGAATAATTAAGTAATAAAGTAATAATCAAACCTAATTCCTTGTTATAAATCTTTGGGAATGTATTCACACACACAAATTTCTAAGCAGGTTTAATAAAAATAAGAAAATAAATATAAAAACAGGGGAGTATGTTTAAAAAAATCATTCCTTTCTTGAAATAATTTGATGATAATCTCTAAATCAGATCTTGTTTTCTGATAATAATCTGATAAAACTAGAAATTTGTGCTCTCTGGACACAGCTGAAATTTTAAATGAAAATACATAATTTTAATTATTTTCATTATATAGAAAAGATTTAAAATGAGCGATATACCCCTTTTACAGAAACAAAAATATTACAAATAAACCTATCAGACATAGAAAGTAGTAAAGAGTAATAGTAAAATTGTAAGAAGTGAAATAGTCTTATCAGGAATTCTAGGTGCAAATGAGTCTAGGAAATGTAGTTCTTAAGCTTTCCAGCCTTTGAAGAAAAAAAAGAAAAACTGGAAAGAGACTGGGGCAGATAGTCAACTACTTGACTTAACATGTGCACCACAATATACATGGACTTTGCTTTAGAAATGTTACTTTCAAAGATTGTACCCTCAATACCTACTGGCATGTATACAGAAGTATTTATTGCTGTATTGTTTGTGATATTTTTAGTAATATCTGGAACAAATTTAATTTCCATCAAACAGACATGTTTTATGCCATGATTGATTTATACCTATATAATATCTTGTGATTATTTCATCATACAGACAAATTGGGAGACAGAATGTACTACAGAATACAGAGTGAACTGTAAAGTAGTATTAATATAAAGCAGAGTAAAATCTTTATATGAAAAATAGAATGTTAAGCACTGATATAGATGTAACATGGAGTCCTCTTTTGCATGAGGTGGCTTTATACCCCTTTTATTTGTTTGTTTAAGTGTAGAAACGTGTGAAAGTATATACTCTCCACTTGCTATTGCTTACTTCAGAGTAACTGCATTAGAAGATGGAAGGGGAAACTATTAGCATTGTACAATACATAATATACATAATCAGAACATAATTACCATTCTCAAATTATCCATCTTTTTTTTCATAAAAATAGAATTTAGAAAACAAGTTGAGGTAGGCAGAATAATAAATCCCAAAGATGTCCACATTCTAATTTCTGGATCCTGTGAATATTTTACCTTACATGGCAAAAGTGCTAAGAAAAGTTTGCAAGTGTGCTAAGGTTAAGGACCTTGAGATGGGGAAATTAACCTGGATCATCCAGGTAGATCCAACCTTATCAGATGACTCCAGAAAACAGGAAGACCTTTCCTGATTAAATTTTCATGATGTAATTTCATGTAATTTCATAGTTTCATGATGTAAAACTAATTTTCATGATGGAGGAAGGAGGCCACTAGCCAAGGAATGTGGTAGCCTACAGAACCTGTAAAAGGCAGTGAAATGCATCTCATAGAGCCTCCAGAAAGGAATTCAAACCTACTGACACAATTATTTTAACCCAGAAGTCAGACTTCTAACTCATAGAAATGTAAGATGATAATTGATTTATATTGCTTTAATCCACTAAATTTGTGTTAACTTGTTAGAGCAGCAATAGAAGTCTAATATGTAACTGCAACAATATTTTTTCTTGTTTGATTGATTTTGTGTGTAATGTTCTTATATCAGAGATGTGGAGGAATCAGATGAGGAGGTAGGTCATGTTTACAAATGACCTTCAACTTTTTATTATACTCGAATACAATTCTGTTATAAAGTTTCATAGTTTTTCCTACCTTAACTGAAGTTAATTTTTTTCACTTGTTTATATGTTTAACTTTGAATTTGTACCCAAATGATTAAACTAAAGCATGCAGAGTGAAATAGAAAAACATACGGAGTATCTGGCATCATATATGCATACCTATTTCTGGGATAAGTAAATTTTTGTAAGTAGGGAAATAAAATTTTAAATTATAGTCTTTTTAAAAAATAGGTAATTTCTTACGTAATATTTCTAAAATTAATTACAAATTTTCTGCTGTGTCATCACGATGGATTAAATAAGATTTCATCTTTTCTGAAATATAAATAATTTTCTTTGAAAAATATTCAGAGTTGCTCTCCCTAATGAACTGCACTCAACAACCCCAAACCTTGTTTTCTGAT
Organism: Neophocaena asiaeorientalis asiaeorientalis; assembly: GCF_003031525.2. NCBI lineage: Eukaryota > Metazoa > Chordata > Mammalia > Artiodactyla > Phocoenidae > Neophocaena > Neophocaena asiaeorientalis. The sequence continues at coordinate 10,877,161 of NW_020175670.1, forward strand.
TGTTAAGATTCTCATTGTCCATTTTTAGCAACTCCATTTCATAAGCTGACATTTTATAGGGCTAAATGGAGAAACTAAATAACCAGCAAGTGATGGCAGTGACCTTGATTCTTAAAATATGTAATATTTCAATACCATTTGGTCTGAGGGCAGGTTCATTTCTCCCTTGTTATGAAAAAAGTATGAGTTTGACTTCAGATGCAGAGAAAAACATTTCTTACTTTTTTTCCGGATTGTACTTGGCATTAAATAGTTGCGGATTCTAAAAAGGGATATGCTATTATTCATCAAAAATATGCTATACCTATATATATAAATGAATTAATCACAATCAAAACCACATTTTCTGACTTGAATTTCCCAAGACATTACCGTGTGTGTGTGTGTGCATGCATGCACGCGTGTGCACATGGGGGCTGCCCATGTGCCTGTGCACATGCATCTTTTTGCCTGAGTATTTTAAGAATTATTTTGGAAAGGCAGAACATAAAATAACTATTTAAAATCATGACTACAAAATAAATGATGAATAAATAAATTGTATATATATCTTACAGATAAATTCTGAGTGTGGAGAGGGAAATTGAAATAGTCAAACTCTTAGAAGCAGTGAGTGAAATGGTGATTGCCAAGAGCTGGGAAGGGAAGAAACAAGAAAGTACTAGTCAAAGGGTACAAAGTTTCAGTTATGCAAGATAAATAGGTCCTAGAGATCTACTCCTGTACAGCATAGTGCTTGTAGTTAATAATACTGCATTATGCACTTAAAATTTTGCTAAGAAAGTAGCTCTTATAAGTCCCTCTGTCACACACACACACACAAATAATACTAATGACAAGTAGTTAGGGCAGGAGGAAACTTTTGGAAGTGATGAATATGTTTACGGAATAGACTGTGATGATGGTTTTACCAATGTATACTTATTATCTAAACTCACCATGGTGTATATATTAAATATATAAAGCTTTTTGTACATCAATTATAATTTTTAAAAGTGATTTAAAAAATAAATTGAGAGGTTTTTCAGAGAATTTTTTTCTGACAAATTTGAGTTATGAATAATTACTTAGGAGTAAAGAAGGTAAGATACATTGCTCCCATTAAAAAACATTATGATTAAATATACATAACAAAAAAACTCACCATTTTAAAAACTTTTTTTTGCATGTACATATACAGTTTTCCCAGCACCATTTGTTGAACAGACTATTCCTTGTCCTTTGAATGGTCTTCATACCCTTGCTGAAAATCATTTGACCATTTGGAACAGCTTATTTCTGGACTCTTTGTCCTATGCTATTGGTCTATATGTCTGGCTTAATGCCAGTACAACCCTGGATCATGATGCCTTTGTATTAAATTTTGAAATCAGGAAGTATGAGACCTTCAACTTTGTTCTTCCTTTTAAAGATTATTTTGGTTATTCAGCATCCCTTAGATTCCATGTAAATCTTAGAATGGAGTTTTCTATTTCTGAAAAAAACATTGTTGGTATAATGATAGGTATTGTGTTGAATTTGTTGATCACTTTGGGTAGTATTGCCATCTTATCAATATTAAGCCTTCCAGTTCATGAACATGGATGTTTTTCCATTTACTTGTATCTTGTTAATTTTTTTCAGCAAAGTTTTGTTACTTTCTGCATAAAAGTCTTCTGCCTCTTTGGTTAATTTATTTCTAAGTATTGTATTCTTTTTGTCACTATTGTAGTCCTTTGATAGCTTTCCTTTACTCTTAAGACAAAGATGAAAACACTTAACATGATTTCCACTTTGAGATCCTCTTCTTGCCTCATAGCCACATTTGATTTCTTTTTCTCCAATGTAGCATGTTCCTTCCCTCTCGCAGACTCTTTGCAAAAGTTATTCCTCTGTAAAATAACTTTCCACACTTCTTTTTTCCCTCAGTTAACATATTGTTTTCAAATGTCCATTTAGTTATGACATCTTCATTGAAATTTTCCCTGACACTCCTTCTAACTGAGATGATGATGTTAGTGATGATGATGATGATGATGATGATGATGATTACTACTGTTATTATTAGATCCCTGATCAACAATAAAGCTGTTCTCAAACATTCCAGTTCTCCCTTCTTTCTGGGCTCATAGTTGAATCGCACTTTCCTGCCCTTTTTAGTTAGATGTGACAATGTTTTCTGTGGTTTTACTTAATGAAATGGTAACAGGAATGACATTTTTCACTTCTAGAGAGAAGCTGGTAGGAATTGTTTACAATTAGCTGCACTCATTTCCCCTTTCTATGAGAATTATGGAAGCATCACTGACACATAGCATCTATATCAGCCTTGGTTCCTTAGGATGAGCAGAGCCCCTTTGCTAATGTTGGTCATACAGAGTGAGGGAAATGAACAATTATTGTTTTAGCCACAGTGATTTGGGATTGTATGTCAATGCAACATAACCTACATTAATCTGACTGTTACAGAGTTTCGTACCTAGAATCGGTGTGCTGCCCAAACCTAAATGTGTGGTCTAAAATATGAGACATTGGCAAAGAGGCCAGTTGATGACCAGAGAAGAAGCTGTAATCATAGACTGGAAAAAACAGTTACCATTTTAGAGTGACACAATATTTGGTGATACTGGAGCTTGTGGTCACTTGAACAAAGGAACTCCAAGCTCCAGAAGTAGAGGTCAAAAAACAGTGATGATTCTGTTTGTTGAATGCATTTGGGTGTCTTTGTAAAAGGAAAAATATGGGCTCTGAAAATAAATGACCAGTTTGTAAACAGAAAGAAAAAAGAAAAAAGAAAATGGTCACATATTTAAGGACATGTAGGGTAGAAAGGGAACAAGCTACAAAGTCTTTGTGTTGTTTATTACAATGTTAACTACAAAATTTAGAGAAATTAGGGAAAGATAAATTAGTGGAAATACTGCTCTGTAACCAAATAATATATTTTATGTTTAATAAGCCACTAATATTTTAATGTTATTGTACATAAAGAACACTGCAATTTTCTGTTTAAAGGGTGAAAGAGAGGTTATAAAGGTATCCCATTATTTGAGGAGTTTAAAATCTTAGGGATAAATTTAAACTTAAAATGTACTTTCTTTATGTACCCATGTTTGTTATAGAGGGATTTAGTAAGCAGCTAAAGCAAGTAACTAGAACTATCATAGGTAGTTTAGTTAATAGGTTTGAAGATTCTTAGTAAAGCATATCATTTCCTCACTGAGTTACTTTTTAAACTTTGAAGTCATTACAATTTGTTTCATCAATATTTTTGTTGACCTTTTGTACTTATTCAATTCCTTAACTATTATTTTTTCTGCAATTTTATAATGCCAAATATCAGCACCATAGATATAGTATGAAATGTGAATTTAAAATTAATTTGACCTTTTAAATAGAAATAGAAAATCAGAAGTCTTTAAAATAGATTGAAAACTGAAGTTTTGATTTTGAATTTCCATTAAACATTTAGATCAAAGTAATGCTGTTGTGTACAAAACAATGAATAAAATTAATAGTAAGAAGCAAAAGCAGTCAGATTATAAGGTTACAAATGAAAATACTCTATATAATTGTAAACGTTTCTTGAAAATGAAACACAAAGAAAAATAAAGGGCTTTGAAAGTCCTAAATATCATCAGATAGAGTTTCCATGTTGCATTTTCATTTTTAAGAAAAAAAATATTTATTTTTCAATGCTTCTGATAAAAAAACACATTGTGCTTTTACATACAGTGAATTTAGATAAAATGTTGATTATATATTCACAGCATTGTTTGAAAAAATGTTATGGGAAAATGCCTGCTTATTTTACTATCACCTCCTTGTTTTTCCTTCTACTTTTACAAGTTCTAGAATGACTCTCCTTGAACTTAAGAGATTTCATTCAGACACAGAGTAACGTCTACTAAAAATGTATATGGAATTATTTAATAACATATTTGAGTCAACATGGGCATTCTCAAGTGAAGTGATCAATGTGTGGGTTTGACAAAAACTGGTTTCCTAACTACAACTGATTTTTGTACTTTTGTGGAATTTAATAATCTTCCAAGAAGCCATAAAGCCAGAAGCAGGGAATAATTTCTCCTAATGCAGACAGAACGCTGTGACTGGGAGGATAACATGTCTCATATATAATAATAGACTGTTTGATGTTAAGAATAGATAGGGAGTGGATCTATCTAAACTCTTTGACCAAGTACATAAAATTAGAAAAACAAAAGCAAGAACAAATCTATGATTGCTATATCCAGATATGTAGACAAAAGTTGGTGCAGATAATATAAATTAAGACTCTACATTTTACAGTCTCAATTAAGCTTATGCTTCCGCACATGGGTCTAAAAAATAAAAACAGATTGCCTCAGAATAATTTTCTATCATTAAGAAGCTTGACATGCAAATTATTTTAATAAATACATTCACTCATTCAAAAACAGTAAAATATTCTAAGTAAATGTTAATTGAGCATATACTACATAGGTTACTTTAAAAAATAAGAAAAAAATCTTATATCTGAATCATGCCATTAGAAGTCCTATTTACAATCTAACATATTTAAGTGAAAAATCTCCATGATTTTCAGCAACCTAAAGGACAGAGGCCTCAATGAATCAGACTAGCCTCTGGCTCAACTAGCAAAGATATTTGCTGTAGCACCCAGGACAAGCCAACTGGTGAGTACCAGTCAGACTGAAGCTCTGCATATGTGTTGAATATACACATTTAACAAAAAAATAAGACTAAAATCTTAGAACCAGATATCTGAGAAATAAACATTCAAATAAATACAATGGCTATATCTATATATTTAAAATGAGAGAAAGCAAGCAGGCTAATTAGGTTGCTATGTATGAAATCCGAGCCTTAGTTCTGTGGGTCCAGAAATGGTTTACTCTTTTAATTTTTGTCAAGATAAGGCTCTGGTAGTAGAAGCACAAAATCAAATATACAAAAGTTCGGAATATATACAAGAATGTTGATTTAATCTTTTGCAATTGGAGATAACTTTCTTGACATGACTATTAATATCTGTAATTCAGGATACCTCTGTCCCAGATATTAAGAATGCTAAAAGATCAAAAATCAAAATAGTAAATAAATAAATAATAATTTAATGAGATGAAAAAATCAGGATATAGAAATGGATTGTATTTGAGTAACATATTATAAAAACTATGGAAATGAGAGTATAAGTAGCCAAAATATGAAAACAGTATACCTTTCTAGGAGCTAAAGTAAAATCTGTTAAATTCAATGTGATTCAGAACTGAAACAAACAAAATCAATAATGGCAAATGCTAATTTTTTGTTTTTGTTTTTTTTCTCCTGAATGCTAGGTAAAACATACCAACAAAAGAGTACTTTAGGGATATGCAAATAGCAAAATGTAGTTTAGAGTTGATTTGCCATATCACCTTCCGGTGAAGTCTTGTTGAAAATGGACTCTACTTTTTTTTTTTTTTTTTTTTTTTGAGATACTTGGGAAGTATGTTTGCTTCTAAACATCAATTTCTTTGCAAATAACATTGCAGATATCCAATATCATTTGTTATTTTTATTCACATTCTCTAAAGGTTACTATTTCTGAAAGTCTTTTTACTTGTGCAGTTTGATTTATTTTACCCAGTTATATACTATATTTACAGATACATCAAATCAGTAATATTAATAAATTAGACCAGGTTTTGGGAGAAGACCTTATTACATTGTGTGCCAGAAATCACTTTCCAATGGTAATAGAAATGAAAGTGTGCACCTGCAAGCATACCGATTTCTTAGACACCTACCTGCAAAATTCTCATTTACAGATGCAGGAACTGAACCTTAAAATTGCCAAAGGATACAGTTCAGATTTAACATTTTCAGGATGCCAGCCCATCCATATCCTCAGACATTTAGTTCAGCCTCTTATGCCATTATTTGGTGTAAAATTATGGAAGTAGTTTCTACACTTGGTGTTGCTACACCAAGTGCATCATCTGAAAAGCCAATCAGACCCTGGAGTCTCTTTAAAATATACATGGTTGCCCAAAAGCTCTCCATGTTCTCCCCATGTTACCAAACCAAACTTGGGTCTGCTCGCCCACGCTCAGTAAAGCCAATCTACTGACACGGGTTGTGGTGAAGGAAGCGCAGCATTTATTGTAAGGCACTGTACAAGGAGTCTGGGACAGCTAGAAATCAAAAAGCCCAAACTCCTCGATGGGTTTCAAGGTGAGAGGGAGGAGTGTCACAGGGTATGTGATTAGCTCATGCACAGTTCTCTGGTTGGTTGATGGTAAGGTAACAGGGCAGTGTCACAGGAATTAACATTTCCGTTCCTTAGGCTCCAGGAGGCCTGGGGGCTATGTGATTATTGTCATCAAGTAGTTAACATCTTCCATTTGGTAGGGGTTTCACATCTATAAAACAACTAAGGAAATGTGCATCATATACTGTTACCTAGGTCCTTCAGAGAGGAGCTAAACCAGAGGATATGGGTGAGGGGTCTGTCCCGGGAAGGCCCCTAGGGTCCTGCCCCTTTACATGCAGAGCATTGCATGACCTATATAGACTATTCTTACACAACATTTGCTTAATTTGTTGAGGTTCTATTGTGCCCTTTTCCTTAATTTTTCTTGCCTTTTCTAAGGTCTTTAGGTTCCCATCTTCTTTCCTGTTACAACTTCCCCTCAGCCTCTCACTAGACCTTTTATCTTCTTTCTACTATCCACCTATATTTTTTTAAAGTTCATTTTCAGGAATCTTATTCCAAGGGATTTATATAAATTTGATTTGTAGGTCACTAACAATATAAGACTAAAAGTTCTACTGTATATTTCTCTGAAGCTTTTTTGCAAGAAAGAAAACTATTTCATGATCTTTTTTATACATGATCTGAAATTTAACACATTGAAAATTATCTTTTACTCTTATAATAGAGCTGATATTCTTCTCCCCTTGACAAAACAGTGTAGTCACTGAAAGTCTCAGAAATTATGTATTGATTTTATTGAGTACCTTGAAAGGTGGTGAAATAGGTAAAATTAAGTAGTTAGATTATTTAGGTATTCCCGCACCCCCCCAATATTGTCTCAATTTGTCATCATCACAGGTAAATGACGAAAGTATGATTCTCAATTTTAGGGATTCCAATATCTTCATATTTATTCAGAAAGGTCAAATCTTTACATGGGAAGCCTAATTAATGTTTTTGATGGCTGAATAAACAAAACTCATTTTCATTTATCCACATATTTATTGCTATAAAAATCATGTTAAAACTTGTTGTTTTTCTAGTAAACCAGGTTTTCCTTCTCAGGTGAACTTTCCTGGTGAATTACTATTTTCTTTATCATTTCGTTAATACACATTTGTGTGTTGATCACTTAATTCCCACTCTTTGATTCCTTGATCCCAAAATGATCCTTTGCTCCCTTAGTGATTTAGTTTGTGCCATAATTGTTTCAATAGCTCAAAAGAACTCTTCTTTTTATGGGGCTCTTATTTCTCTCCTTTGTTGTTGTTTGCTAGCCAGGCACTGATCGACTAGAAAAAAATTTTTTCTAGGGAAGTTTGCATATTTTAACAGCAGTTGAACAGCTGTCTTAGGAAGTAATGTTTCTATATTTCACAGCTTGCTGCCTCACTATTAATACTATTTTACTTCTCTAATGGAGGTAATTCTTAAACACCACAAATCCTAATTATTTAAACAGGAGTGAACCTTAATTCATTGCTTCTTCTGAAAACAAAGGAATTTTATAGCTTGGAATAGAATGCTTGTGAGGTGCCTTCCCCTTTTATCTGATGATGCACCTCATTTCCAGAACTACTGCTACCTCAGAGGTGATAATTATCCCTGGGAGCAGCCTGGGAGCATCCTGCCACCACATGGTGGTGCAGTTAGCAAACTCAGACTGTCTAGAGTCTCTCTCCTACCCCCATGCTCAAACGTTCCCAAATGATCTAATCATCGCTTTATTTTGGGAGGGGAGATTGAAGAGTGTATAAATCATGCTTATCCTTTTAAACTTTCTGTTTTAAATGGAAATATCCCACTGGCATGTGCACTTTCATTTCTCCCCCAACTATTGTAGTTCTGAAATAGAAGTAATCCTATTGATCTAATTATTCAAATGGTTATACTGTCCATGAGTTCTAAGAAGTCTGTAAATAGGAAAAAATGCTATTAAAATGTGATGTTAACTAGTATATATATTTTTTCTCTATGCATCTCATTTCAAACATTTTAGTGTTCTAGTACTTGGTGTAAGGTCGGATCTTAACAAATGGCACCGCAAAACAAAGGAAAGCTTCAAGTGACCTTTATTAGGGAGCGCTCCCGGGCGAGGTTCACTGGTCTGAGAGAAAGGGGCCAGAGAAGTCGCGTCCAGTACTGGATGAAGGGAATTTTTATTGGGGTAAAAGCAGAAGGCGGCTTGCAAGGGGAGGGGGTGGTTTGCTATACAGGGTAATTCCTTATTTGTTGAGGATACAGCAGGGCCAGGTGTTGGTTGGCCTGTTGTGGGGCGTAAGCCCATTTTCCCTTCCCGTCAGCCCCATTGTTTTGGGGCAGGAAGTTAAGAGTCTCTTGTTGATTCCTCGAACAGGTGAGGTCGTTATGTCCCAATGCCTCTCCTACCTCATACTGGTCGATGTTTTCTCTTACCCCCCGAGCCTCCTTTCACCCAGGCCAACGGATCTTACACTTGGTATATATCTCTACTTAGCACTTATTTTACTGTGTGTGTGTGTGTGTGTGTGTGTGTGTGGTAAATTGCATCAGTAAATTGTGAGGGTCTTAAAGGAAAAACCATTTTATTATAAATTGTAGGTGGTATACATAATATTAAAAATTGTAGAATTATCACTAGATCCTACCCTATCAGAATATAGGAACATACTATACATTTATATTGAATGAATAAATGAAACAAAAAAATACACAAATAGAGTATTACCAACCATGGGAATGCTAACACTATCTGTCTATCAATCTATCGATCTATCTATCATCTACCTGTTCATGCTTAAATATATGTATGTGTATCTATATATATAATATATAAACATTTGCCTATATTCCAGGGATTTGATAAATTAGAAAGATATAACAAAATATGTATTTCTCTGAAGTAATTTAATGTAAATTTAATTTACATTTTCTGAAGTAAATTAAAAAAGATAAGGGAGAACTGAGAGGTACACAGTGATATTCAAATATTAAGTACTAAATAAACAAATAGTGAATAAACACATATTGGGTTGGAGGATCAATATGTGAAGGGCCATGAAAGATAACAGTATATAGTACAAAACCCCTGATCTCAGATTCAGAAAGTGGTCTGTCTGTTTTGGAGTCTGCCACAATTAACTGTGACAAGGGGATGGCCGTTTGTCTTTCCTTTCCCTATTTTATAGTGAAGGAAATGTTCTAAATTACTAACAGTAGTCTAAGTGGTCTAAGAATTCTATAAATCCACCCAGTGTAAGCAGTAAGGTAAATATTCCCAGAAGCAATCCTGGACTGACTGTCCCTTCCTTGTTCAGTGCCAGAACTGATAAAAGTTATATTTCTAGATCCTTGAGAAGTCCTTGCGTTCTTTGTTCCCCTAACACCAGTAGCATCACAGCTGCAACACAGCTGCTAATAATTAGCTCTTTGATTCATTACAGGCATGGTTTAATAAAAGGATTTATAGATGGGGAAAAGAAAGTGTTCCCCAAGTAGTTAATGATTTGTTGAAGCTCACACTGTGCCCATTATAGCTAATAACATGTCCCTTTAAGAGAGGTGTGAACACAACCCTCCAGTCAGTAAGTATCTGCGAGAAAAGTGCAATTGGACTGACTTTTCAAATTCTTTATGAAATTTACATCCTCTAATCACATTTTCATATTTATCTTCCTTGAGACCTGGCATGCAGTTGACTGTGTTTACATAATTTCTCCATCCTCCAGACCTCAAAGAACATCTAGTGCAGGTTTCTGGGATATGCAAAGAGTGAATTTATTAACACTCTTTCCTAGCTTGCTTTAACCACTGTCAGTATATGTTATCATCTGACAATTTCAACATGTATTCCTTAAATATGTCCTTGATAATATGTTTCTAGAATATACCCTCTACCATATGCTTTTTAGATAATCTCTTTTCATTATTAAGTGTGTTTCATTTAACAGTTTTGCTATTATAATGTATGATGGTAATTATTCAATCAAAAATACGACATTTCACTATGATAGTTTAAAGATACATTCACAAATCTTCTATGCGCCTTCTAGCCTAATTCCTCTCTCCTTGAGTGTTGACTATACTTAGTGACTCACTTCTAACAAATAGAATGTGGTAGAAATAAAAGAATATCACTTGTAAGGTTTAAAAAGGAATCATGGCTTCCTCCTTGTACTCTCTTTTAGATCACTCACTATGAGGAGTGATATTAGACACTATATTATAAAGACACCAAGCAAAACTATGGATAGGTCCACATAGTGAGGAACCGAGTCCTCCAGCCAACAATTATGTGAGTGAGTCTTTATAGAAATGGATTATTAAGACTAGGTAATCCTTCATATGACTGCTGCTTGTCAACAACCACATGACACTCTGATCCAAAACCATCTAACTCAGTTACTCCTGATTCCTGACCCACAGAAACTGTGAGATAATAAGTATTGAGGATTTTTGTTTTGTTGGTTTGTTTTAAATTTATTTAATTGAGGTTATATAGAGATAAAATAAAATTTACCATTTAAGCCATTAAAAAAAAATGTGACATTTCAAAATTAACAGAGATTCTTCAGTGAAGGGTAAGGGCAAGTACATATATATTTTTTATATATATATATGATATGGCCAGTTATATACATGTATATATATCCTAAGTCTTATAATTAAAAGATAATAATATTAAAAACAAAGATAAGAATATTTAAAAGATAAATATATCTCCAGAGAGATGCTACCAGTCAAATACAAGATACATTTGGGCTTGACCAAAGTAACATCTCTTCTAAGTTTAAACTTTCAAACTAAAATGAATGAATTGTTTTATTTCATAATATAGTTATTCCCTCACTTCATACACACACACACACACACACACACACACACACACACACACAAAATCCAAATTTGCCATTATCCCTTTCAAAATCAAAATAACTAAACCCTAGTTGGGGAATAGCTCAGGTACAATTATATCTGAAGTGTAATACCATTTTTCTTTCTGGAAAATTAAATAAAGATTCTTTATTTGGTTCAAAGTGTCTCTTGGATGGTTTCATTTCACCAAACAGGAAAGAGAGGGAGGAAAGAAATCAATTGAATTCAAATTTACCGGGATAAGAGTATTTAATATTTTTATTTTCAAGCAATAAACTTCTAGTCAGGGAACAAGTTATCCTGTATTCAAACAATGTTACCTGAAATCTTCATGGAATTTGTGATGTTTACTCTCCTGAAAAGAAAAACAAAATCCAAGTCCTCAAGTTGTAATACAATCATAAATACAGTTAGTCTTTCTCTCATTTAATCTGTTCCACCCTGTTGGCAATGACAATCTTATAAATGGAAAACTAAATGATTTATGTTTCCATAAAAACTTATTTCTAAAAGTAGATCTTTGAGCCCTATTTGATGGTGTACTTTAAATAAAATATTCCAATAAAATAATTTTAGGTATTTTATCTTTGGATCTGGCTATAATAGGAACTGACTCATGATTTTGTTTATTTGTCCAATATCCTTTTTTCATTGCCATGTAAATATGTAAAGGTCAATTGAAGCTTCAAACATTTTAGCAGACTCTCTGAGTGACTACACAGTGTTCTATTTCAAATTCAATAGGGAATGACAAAAACATGATTTGCTGATTAAGTAACTATTAACATTCAGTAGTTAAATAAAAAATATATAGAAAGCATAGAAAAGGTTGAACATGTAACTCATAGGCTTTTGTGCATACAATTTTGTAATTCTTTGGTATTAGTGACATAATCAAAACTGGAACTATCTTAGGGAAATGGAAACTCACTTATTTACAGAAAACAAAGATGATTTCAAATCGCAAGAAAGGCAGACTTTACATGGGTCTCAGAAAGAACTGGAATAAGGGCTTGAGCACCACTAGAGTTTTCTCATTTCTCACATCAGGAATTCTCTTCACAATGTTCTCCATCTACCTCATTAAAGTCAGATTTTCTCAACAAGAAGAGAGCCTGGCTACAAATAGTTCTGTATTGCTTTTGGCTCTGAAAAATGACTTATTAACTATTCCAATTTCTTAAAAATAAAAATTATGGGGAGGACACTGATTGTCCCCAAAGTGTACCTCTGGACAACAGCAGGGAAAGGGCAAGAAAGTAAGATTTTCCTTGCTTGAATTAAAAGTCTAACCACTGATGAAAAAATTGTAGCTGATGGCTGTTTTCATAATATGACTGGAGCAGGAGAAAGGCCTTCAGATTGAATAACAGATGGTTGCTTTTAAGGTACTTAAGATGATTAGATATGTCTCCAAGTGCAAGAAATTAAAATCAAAAAGAAGAAAAGTGCATTTTAGAAGCAGAGTTCAAATAGCAATTCTGTATGTAGTAGCTAGATGACTGAATAATCTTAGGCAAATCACACATATTCTCTAACCTTTGTTTCTTTGTCTGTAAACCTATCAGTAGAAATAGTGAAGGTGCATTAAAACACACACCTCAATGATTCAAACCTACAAAGCTTAGTCACCAAACATTATAGGGCAACCAGGAATTGTTATGAAGTGTGCTTTGCTTAATTTAGTTACTTATAGGCTCAAAATGATAGAATAATGTCAAATGCTGGTCACTGTGCCAGAAGGAAAGAGATCTGAAAAGTCTTGATCTAGTAATTAAATGATGTCTTCTGGAGTTGACATCTGACATTTTTCTGCTCACAACTTATTGGACAGAACATGTCAGTTAGCTTCATTCAACTACAAATTGGCCTAGAAGTATAATACCACCTATTCCCAGATTCAGGACTACCACATGAGCAGAATAATAATATTGATACTTCACCTTCTACTCACCAAATATTTAGTGTTTCTTTCACTCTACACATTGAATTGCCATCTGTTCCTGGCATCAAGCTTAACGTCCAAGATTTATTGTATTACTTGTTGATATCTCTGTCAGGATTTTTTTCTTTTTTTTTTTTTTTGTAGCAGTCCGTTTATCAAAAAGCCCTATGTGGTTTTTTTTTGATCCAGAAATTTACAAACTAAATAGACAAATTCTGCAGTATATACAGGGAACCAGATAGTTTCAGCAAACACCCTCATTCAGAAGGAGTAAAATTTATGGGTTTGTGTGTAAATTTTGAAATCTACCTGGCAAATTATGGTGAGGGATCTTCACTCCATTGTTCTCTGTGCTTCTTGGTTCGTTCTCTGAGTAATCTCTCCTTTTTTCTACTAAGCTTTAGATAAAAGGAGCAGTGAAAACTAGCAGCTTCTTTTTTCACCCTGCTCCTGCCCTTAGAGGATTGGGGATCTTGAAAAGTCACAGTTCTGGTGACTGGTATATTCTAGTCTTGATCAGCCACAGATATTTTTTGGTCTAAGCCACGATTTCGTTAATGGTACAAGTCTCTTCAAAACACTGTAGGCTTTTCATCGATTCAGTATAGTCAGCAAATGTGGCAAGAGCTTCCCTCACATTTATTTTTGATATGTACTTGTTAGATTTGTGACAAATCTTCGCTTTTCTGACTCTGCTTGCTCTCCTTTCTTAATAACTCATGTCTTAAATATATCAGGTTTCTTTGGAGAAGCATGTTTTTACTCTACATTTTTTGAGTCATTATGTCCCATAGAAATAATTCATTGGGAGTCAAACCTGAACTGACTCCTTGATCTAAGACATCTACATCGAGTCAGAGATTTTAAGAATGAATGTGACAGCTGTTCCCTGACTTGATTCTTGAGGCAAGAATGAGTCTAACTGGCCTTTATGGCTCAAAAGTCTTCTCAATTTGATTTTTTTTTTCCTGACTGCAGGAGAAAAGCAGTTACTTCTTCCAAACTTGCAGGTCTCCATATTTCTGTTTTTATTGTTTCATTCCTCATTGTTATAAGACAGTTCTTGTAGTAAATTGACAAATGCAGTCAACCGTAACTAATACAATCACCTCACCTTCTTCCTCGACCTATAAGCTCATTTGATATAATCTCAATATACCCCTCTCACTATTTAGATCAGCAGCAGGCACCACGTTGTTCCACTTCTCTTCTGGCTGCCACTAGCTCATATCTACTGCTCACAATGGCAATGGGTAGAGATTTACGTTGGCAATATCTAATCAAAAATGTTGTCAGTGCTCATACACACACAAAAAATAATGTCTAATAGAGGCTATAAGTAGGCATAATAAAAGCCTCTGTTTTCCATAAGCTACCCTCTCTCTTCATCTACTTTATCTATCCTTCTATCTTCTCTAAAGGGAGGGAGAGAAGGACATACGTATCCTCCTTTATACATATTTCAGGGTGCGGGAGAATAGTATGAAAATCTAAGAGCTGTGCTTTACACCTACTTAATATTTAATTTAAAAGCAATGACAATGTAAATAAAGATTTAAATACATAAGAGAAAGTGAAGGCTACAGCTTTATTTCAAAATATTACTTAGTTCTGCCCTAAGAATAAGAACAGACTAGAATATTTTGATAACTAAAATTTTCTTTGGCTACTGGTCCAGGAAATTTCTCTTTATAGGATTTCTTCTTTGATGAACATTTCTACTGGCATTCAGTTTTAGTCTGAAGGTCAGTTATGCTTCTTGTATTATTCTCATCCACATGAGCTGCTGGTGGAAATATAATCATGTTTTATACTCTGTCAAAGTCTGTGGATATTTTAAAGTAACTGCTTAATATCACAAAAAATGAAGGGAAAGTTTGACTATCTTGAAATTTATCCAAGTTATTTCTTTTCCCCCTCTATGACATTGCCAAAGAATACACTATCATAATAGAAACATTAAAGAATAATTAAGAAAAACTCAATACAAATTTGAATCACCCTAAATTCAATGATAGAACCACTAATACAATTTTCGTATATCTTTCCAGCATGATCTCTATCAGTATTATTATTGTAGAAATGGGATCAACTTTGGCATTATTTTTTCACTTTTTATTCATTTAGTGGTGTACCATAAACACATTCCTCCATACTGCTTCCCAGTTAATATCTGATCCTCTACCTGCAGTGGCAATCTCTGTTCTGACTTCTACCACCATAGAGAAATATTCTTCAACAGTAGCCAATAAAAAAATCTTAGACTTCAAAATATACAGTCTATTCTTATTTTGGGGGCAAGGTAGAGTTTTCATTTCCACTTGTGTAATTAAAAATTTACTGAGGGGCTTCCCTGGTGGCTCAGTGGTTGAGAGTCCGCCTGCCGATGCAGGGGACATGGGTTCGTGCCCCGGTCCAGGAAGATCCCACATGCCGCAGAGTGGCTGGGCCCGTGAGCCATGGCCGCTGAGCCTGCGTGTCCGGAGCCTGTGCTCCGCAAAGGGAGAGGCCACAACAGTGAGAGGCCTGCGTACCGCAAAAAAAAAAAAAAAAAATTTACTGAAACTTAAGTTAGGTACTTGGTGGGCATTCCTTGTGGATAGGTACACCTAACAGTAAGTGAATCGATATGAATGCTTCTTTGTTGATATTTCTGAATCTGTCTACAATGTTACATGCAACAAATATTACAATCACAAATATTAGACCAAAAAGTTACAAATATTTTTAACCAATGCTGTAACCAAATTTGTTCTAAACAAAAATGTCATCCATGTAGAATGTCACTGGCCATAGTTCTTTTATAAATAGAATATTAAATATTTTACAATAATTCAATTAATAAAAATCATACTTTCTTTCAAATTTCTATCAAATCATGTTTACTAGAATCCTAGTACATACTTAACCTATCAAAAGCAGTGTTTTTTATATACATTGACAGGAAAGAACAGTTAATGGTTAGGAATTCTCTTGTCTAGCCATATTCCACAAGTAAAATTTAATTTTTCTTTTCCTAGAATTAGGTATTAAAGAGCAATGCGTTAGATCTCAGGAGATGTATCATTTCCCTATTGTAAAGAACTTCATGACTTTAGGTCAGTAATTCCATTTCCTCTGAATATCATGCACTATATATCTAACAACAAGACACTGACCAGACTTTTCTAATGTCTTTTCAAAATTTACAAGCATTATGTATGTCTGTGATCTACCAGTTCCACAGCCATTTAATTTTCAAGAAATTCTTTAAGGACAAGCTACAGCTTTCAATTTGTCAAAAGATTTTACCAGGATAGTTAGATATAGATATAGATATATATATAGATATATATATATAGATAGATAGATAGATAGATAGATAGATGATAGATAGATCTTAATGCATGTTTGTGTGCTTATTTGATGAGGACTGGTTATTGATCTAATGATCTATTCATTGGTCTAATGGTCTAATAAAATGTTAATTTGATGATTAATTTATTTCCTATACTTTGAGGAAACATTTCAGTGTGATAAATCATCATCAGATTAATCTAGGTATTATGTATTACTCATAGACATTCAGAAGGATATTACTACAAATTAATGTCCATTTTTAGATGATAATTTAAATTCAATTAATCACTTTCATATGTAACCCAGTGTCACTATTTTAAAATAGTTTTAAAACTATTGTAAGAAGTTTTCCTATTATTTACACTAATCACTGCTTTATATTTTAGTAAATACAGAGAATATACAAAATAATATTTATCTTTTCAAATAGTATTTCTTTTGTAACATTACATAAAATTAATCAGCTTTATGAAAAGGCAAAGTTCTATCTTATGCTTCTTGAAATGACCATATAGTCTTGTTTCCTTTAGCAGAATACTGGTGTGTTGGGATAAAGATACTCACACCCTTGTGTTTTAGAACATAGTCTATGTACTGTATTGGATCTGAGAGAAGACATCAGGGAGAGAATGAAACCAAAATCAGTGCATTTAAATGATTTGTCTGAGTCAAAAAACAATCCATGTAAGAGTCAGCCAAAAGCTATTGATGACTAATGCTTGTAAATATCAAGAACTACAGACAGAAAAAGGACCCTAGAAAAATCCTCTGAGTCAGGAGCACTGGATTTTATTATGCTTGTCTAGTGACATCTCACATGTTCAAAAATGAGGAATTTAAAAGCAGTAAGCTGGGCTCTTGACTTATCAACTGATTTTTGGTGTTTACTATTAATTTTCCTCTAGTGATTTAATTGTCCTCTCATGATTAAATCTACAATGAAATTAGCTAGCATCAGTTTCTCTAATTTATATTACTTGAGCCTTCCTAGTGGTTGTGCAAACACCCAATTCTGAGAATTAAATAATTTCTAGCTTGAATACGTAGAATGGCTTCTTTCTGACTGAAATAAACATCAAATAGTAGATGGTGGAGGCAGAACTGAGAACCCAAATCTAACCTCAGTATCCACCCTTATTACACCAAAAGGGGCAAATTCAGGAACAAAGACATAGCCTCCTTGACTTTCAGTTCAATGATCTTTTTACTGGACCACATTACCATATAAAAAATTGATAGACTTTTTATACACAATTTCTTATGGAAATGCTCATATCTATGCAAATTTAGTTGTTGAAGGTTTTTCATAGTTATTATTTGGGGGGAGGGTATTATGACATATAGTTCAAGGATTTAAAATACAGCTACCTATTTCTTTGAAGTAAACATTGAGCTACTTGACTATCTTTTAATATAATACTAATTTTTAATAAATTACTTTAGTATTCCCTCTGCATTTAAGTATTTTTTTCAAATGTTCACAGATGTCATTTATCACTTATAACTATGTTTGTCAATCAGAGTTTTCTTAGGAGAGCAGTGGAACAGATGAAAGTGAGAGATAGCAGCTTCGAGCATGGATGCCATTCATTAATCTAGACTGTCCCCTCTGGCCACAGTGCAGTATCTTCTCTGCCCTCTCTATTGCCATCAATCATTTGCTCTCTGGAAGTCTCACCTGATCGTCACACTTCCTGCTCCTCTCTCTTATTATATCTTATGGCTTCTTTTTCCCAACTCAAAAATGCCAGAGCACAGATCAATTGAGAATGGAATAATTTTTAATATGGCCAAAAGGGGTTTTTAGTAGATAAAAAAATTGATAAATATTCAAAATTCTAGACATCTTGAGATTTATTCTGTCAATACTCATACAATTTCCACATTTTATATCATTCATATATGGGTGAGGATCTGAGCTGTTCGTGGAATATTGTGTGAACCAAAACAAAGAATATTGGCTATTTCCCCCAAAGCACACTCATTGCATATACGACTCCTTTGCTAATATGTTGATTTTTCTTTAGGCTTATTAAATGTTAATAGGCAATATATATTCATTGTAAAATTTTTAAAGAGTCAAGAGAAAATGAAGTCAAAACTTCATCTCTCTCCACTTTTTTCACTATCTAATCATCTTTCTCAGAGGCAATCATTGTTACTTATTATTTGTGTGGTCTTTCTATCTGTGCATATCATCTTCATGCGTATTTATTTTACATGAATAATAGTATACTGTATACACTGGTCTAATATTTTTTCTTTTTTTTAACCTCGTTAGTGTTTGCATTGCTTTCTGGAGTATTTTAGGAAATAGTATTTAGTATTTTTGTTCCAGTGGTTACCTTCACAACTATTGGATGGGCCAAAAAGTTAGTTAGTTTTTTTCCGTAAGATCGCTCTAGTAGCACTTAGTTGTCTTTAATTTCATTTGAAACAATTTTGTTAGATTGTATGTGACAGCTGTCATATCAGTATGCATTTAAAAAAAGACATCAAAATTGGTGAATTTTTGTGTAGCCATTTTAATATTGAAGACAGAAGAAAAAAGCAACATTTTTGGCATATTATGCTTTATTATTTCAAGAAAGTTAAAAACGCGCAGAAACACAAAAAGAGATTTGTGCAGCATATGAAGAAGGTGCTGTGATTGATCGAGCATGTCAAAAGTGGTTTGCAAAGTTTCGTGCTGGAGATTTCTCAATAGACGATGCTCCACAGTCGGGTGGACCAGTTGAAGTTGATAGTGATCAAATCGAGACATTAACTGAGAACAATCAATGTTATACTATGTGGGAGGTAGCCGACATACTCAAAATATCCAAATCAAGCACTGAAAATCATTTGCACCTGCTGGGTTACGAGAATAGCATTGATGTTTGGGTTCCACATAAGTTAAGCAAAAAAAATCTTCTTGACCATATTTGCTCAAGTGATTCTCTACTTAAACGTAATGAAGCATTCCATTTTTAAAACAAATTGTGACAGGCAATGAATACTGTACAATAACGTGGATACTGTACAATAATGTGGAATGGAAGAGATTGTGGGGCAAGTGAAATGAACCACCAACAACCACACCAAAGGCCGGTCTTCATCCAAAGAAGGTGATGTTGTGTATATGGTGGGATTGGAAGGGGGTCCTTTATTATGAGCTCCTTCCAGAAAACCAAACGATTAATTCCAACAAGTACTGCTCCCAATTAG
This sequence comes from Neophocaena asiaeorientalis asiaeorientalis, assembly GCF_003031525.2. NCBI lineage: Eukaryota > Metazoa > Chordata > Mammalia > Artiodactyla > Phocoenidae > Neophocaena > Neophocaena asiaeorientalis. The sequence continues at coordinate 10,896,726 of NW_020175670.1, forward strand.
ACCAACTGAAAGCAGCACTCCACAAAAAGCATCCGGAATTAGTCAACAGAAAATGCATAATCTCCCTACAGGATAATGCAAGACCACATGTTTCTTTGATGACCAGACAAAAACTGTTACAGCTTGGCTGGGAAGTTCTGATTCATCCCAATATTCACCAGACATTGCACTTTCAGATTTCCATTTATTTAGGTCTTTACAAAAATCTCTTAATGGAAAAAATTTCAATTCCTTAGAAGACTGTAAAAGGCACCTGGAACAGTTCTTTGCTCAAAAAGATAAAAAGTCTTGGGAAGATGGAATTATGAAGTTGCCTGGAAAATGTCAGAAAGCAGTGGAACAAAAGGGTGAATTTGTTGTACAATAAAGTTCTTGGTGAAAATGAAAAACGTGTCTTTTACTTCTACTTAAAAACTGAAGGCATTTTTTGGCCAACTCAATTTGTTCTTATACAATATTCTTTTTTTTTTTTTAACATCTTTATTGGAGTATAATTGCTTTACAATGTTGTGTTAGTTTCTGCTGTATAACAAAGTGAATCAGCTATACATACACCTATGTCCCCATATCCCCTCCCTCTTGTGTCTCCCTCCTACCGTCCCAATCCCACCTCTCTAGGTAGTCACAAAGCACCGAGCTGTTCTCCCTGTGCTATGTGGCTGTTTCCCACTAGCTATCTATTTTACATTTGGTAGTGTAGATATGTCAATGCTACTCTCTCACTTCATCCCAGCTTACCCTTACCCCTCCCTGTGTCCTCAAGTCCATTCTCTACATCTGCATCTTTATTCCTGCTTTTGCGCAATATTCTTAATCATTTATTTCTTCCATGTGTACTGACTTCCTATTGTGAACAATGAGGAAATTGCTTTTCTCCTTTCCCTCCTTTCCCTCCCCACATTTTCAATGGTTCTATTATTTGTTACTAATGAGCTTTATAACTTTAAACTACTTATACTTCTCTTAATTTATTGTCTTTAAATATTTTTGACTCTGTTCATAAAAGAGAAATTGGCCATCACTTCCACATTTTCCCCATCTCTGCAAATTTCTATATAATGTTTTTTCTACTTGGTCATATTTCATAATTTTATATTCTTGTTCATATTTTTAATGTCACTTTTAGTTTATGCCATACAAATAAATGGATTTGTTGCTCAATAGGTAGTTATTTTACCAAGTTTCTTCATTAATTTCTTAGGTAACAAAAACTTAGCTCTGATAGTTTCTTCAAGAACAGGTAATATATACCATATAACTTGAATAGACTTTTTATATTGAAAATGGCTTCCATGTTCAAAACTGACTTGAAGGGGTCAGCCTGAATGGACATAGAATTTTGTAGTCATCCTTGATTTTCATGAAAAAGTTATGCTGTGAAGAAGATGTAGGAAGACAGACTGATTTTTTTTTCCTTTGAAAATGACTTAATATTTTCATCAAGATAACTGATGGGGATTCTTTCTTTGCCTTTAAGATTTATTATCTTTACTAAGATATATACTTGACATGTATTTTATCATTTTGTGTCAACTTTTCATGGAACATTGTGTGCTCTTTAAATGTGTAGATTCAAGTTTCTTTTGTTCCTGTCGATTTTTCTCGAATTTTATCTTCCTTTTTTTTCTGTTATTTTATAGTGCTTCTCTTCTTCAAGGAAATCAGTTATATATGTTTTGTTTCTCCTTTGTCTGTCTTTCATAGGTATTATTTTTCCTTAATACTTATTTTTCAGTAAACTTTATATTTGGTATAATTTCAAGGTTTACAAAAAGGTTGCATGACCACCAGTATGGACAGAGATAGTTTTAATCCCATTTCAAATATGTGGATTAGATATTCCACATTAAGTATGGTGCAGTCACTAAAAGAAGGTAGAACTAATACAGGACAAGAAAAAAAGACATAGACTATCTTGGTAGAAATAACAGCCTGTTTTAAACAGGGTTGGAAAGAGAGAGTATGACCAGCTCATCATTTCATCTTGATGAACTTGCTTGCATCTGAGCACAATTGTGTGCAATAGTTCTAAGAATTGTCTTTGTCTTTGCTGAAGCTGATATAATTACAATTTTACCACTGTCATCTCAATCTGCTGCCTTGTGTCACTGCTCAACAAACAACACTTTGCTGTTTTGGGGATTTCCTAGTCAAATACACATTGTGGAAAATTATGAAATAAATAGTGAAGTGAATCTAACAGTGCACATTTAAAAGATAAATGGGTTTTCTTTAAGGCCAACAGTAAAGGAGTAAGCAAAGGAATTACAGAAGTATCCACAGTATGTAGTAGGCTGATAATGGCTATCAACCTATCACACACTTCAATCCCTGGAACATGTAAATATTACCTTATGTTACCTTATTTGGAAAAAGGGTCTTTGCAGATGTGATTAGTTTCAGAATCTTAAAATGGGGAGATTATCTGGATTAATTAGATGGGCTCCTAATGCCATCATATGAATCCTTATAAGTAGGGGGCAGAGATTTGAAACATGAACTTACCCCCCCACACACATAAACACAAACACACACATGCACATGCCCTGACACACACAAGCACAAGTGAGAAAGTGATGTGAAGCCAGAGGCAGAGATTAGACTGATGTAGCCAAAATCAAGGAATGGCATTAGTTACCAGAGCCTGGAAGAAACAAGGAATAGGTTTCCCCCTTGAGCCCCCAGAGGTAACAGGCCTCACCAACATCTTGATTTTGGCCAGTGTTATGGATTAAACTTCTGACCTGCAGAACTATAAGAGAATAAATTTCTGTTGTTTTAAGACCCTGGGTTTATGTTATTCTGTTACAGCAGTCACAGAAAAGTAATAAAACTGCCCGTTTATTTTAAAATATCTTGGCAGTTTTCATGCATATGCTAGAATTGAAAGGTTCAGGTAAAATACAAGTTTCTCTCTTCTATCTAACATGATTAGCAAATGTATTACATATATTTTGAATCACTGGACATGCCTAAATTCTCCACTCATTTTGAAGATGTATAAACTGCCTGCATACAATCTCAACTAAATATGTATGTATGCATGTGTGTTTATTAATATACATATAATTTTTATGGAAAAATAAATCTATGTTTTCATTAAGATTGTTCTTGTTGGCAGGAAAGTAATGTGGTCAGAGTTGAAAGGCAACTACTTGAGTGAATTTAGAAAATTGCCCTTTCTGAGGAGTCTGTTTCATTGGAGAAGTTGAGGGCATAAATCAGATAATAGTAGTTTAAGGATTAGTTGGGGAAGGGGAGTGCAAACATGAGGATGCGAAGAAGTTGATGAAGATAGCACCTTTTTTTTTTTTTTCAGCCGAGCCGCATGGCTAGAGGCATCTTAGTTCCCTGACCACGGATCAAACCCGTGCCCCCTGTAGTGGAAGCGCAGAATCTTAACCACTAGACTGCCAGAAAGTCTCATCCAATGCCCTTTCTGAGGAGTCTGTCTCTGCAGGAGCAATATAAGGATAGCATCATCCAACTCGTGGGTTATTGTGGGAGGTTACTAGATAGTAAACTTAAAATGCGTAGCACAGTATGGCACAGGATTTGAAACATAGTACGTACTCAATAAATACTATGGAGTTATATTTCCTTTTCCCACAAACAAACGTAATGTATTCCTAAGAGAATTACTCTGGCAGCAGACTGGAATTGTGAAGATTGCTGTTTTGAGAAGTAAAATTGCTTCAGTATCCATTTTCCTTATAAATGGTTAGGTTTGGAGATTTTGGAGGTTGAATCTAATTTATCATTCCTGTGAGGATGTCATGTAATACTGTATAGAAAACTGGCTTTTGTGAGTGCAAGGATGTTTTAGTTTCCAATAAAATTACAAAATATTTACTGCATCCAGGCCAGAGACTGTCTGGCAGGTAAATAAAAACCTGTCCTCACAGCCTTAAATCACTGTCATCTCTACACAGACATGTTATTCATTTCCAGACTAAAAGTCCCAGCACCACCCAGTTCTATTGAAAATGAATTTTCTTCTTACTGAATTTTACAATCTGAAGCAAATAACGGTGGCTCAAAAGGAACAGTCATGGAATTATTAAAACTCAAGTAAAATTAATTTTAATAATGTATTTTAAAAGCTCTGAAGTCAAAGTATTAATCAATTTTCTAAAATTCAATTAATCATACCATAAATGTTTTTAAAGAAACCTTTCCCTAAGGGTTGAAATCGAATTAATCATAGAAAAGTTTTGCTGACAAATGTTTGTTAAATGCATAATGTGAAGACATGATGAGGGTTCTATTTTCTTTTCTAAATGATGTGATTGCCAACTTTAAGATTGTAGAAAGAAGTAGTGCTTCCAGTGAGCTCAGAGCTAAATCTGTGAGTTTTGTATTCAACCCCTGATCTAAGGCCCTCACTTTTTGTTATAGAGGAGCATTTGTGGACCAACTGTATGAATTATTAAAAATGAGAATTCCATTTATATATGGCATATAGACCATGTCAAAGTAAAACCCTGTAACTTAATGGCTTAGAACAATAACCTAATAGCTATTTCATAAATATAATCATATAGAGAAAAACAAATATCATATATTAATGCATATATGTAGAATGTAGAAAAATGGTACAGATGAACCGGTTTGCAAGGCAGAAATAGAGACCCAGATGTAGAGAACAAACATATGGACACCAAGGAGGGAAAGCTGTGTGTGTGTCTGTGTCAGGGGGTGGTGGGTGGTGGGATGAATTGGGAGATTGCGATTGACATGTATACACTAATATGTGTAAAATAGATAACTAATAAGAATCTGCTGTATAAAAAAATTAAATTAAATTAAATGTTTTTAAAAAAGTGCCATCTTCGGGACTTTTCTGGCAGTCTAGTGGTTAAGATTCTGTGCTTCCACTACAGGGGGCACGGGTTTGATCTGTGGTCAGGGAACTAAGATGCCTCTAGCCATGCGGCTCGGCTGAAAAAAAAAAAAAAGGGGCCATTTTCATCAACTTCTTCGCATCCTCATGTTTGCACTCCCCTTCCCCAACTAATCCTTAAACTACTATTATCTGATTTATGCCCTCAACTTCTCCAATGAAACTTCAATGGTGATGTTCACTGATGAAGTCCTAAATGATAAACCCAATAAACATTTTCATCTTTATAATTTCTAATGCTTTTATTAAATGTGTCAATCAGTTTGTCCTTCAAAAATTCTCTCTTCTTTTGGAGTCTGTAGTTACCACCCTCTGATGCATAGGTTCTTAATCTGGAGGCTGTGGATCACATAGATATGGACAGGGGGAAATTTGCATCTTTATTTGTATTAACTCAAACTGAAATTTAACATTATTCAATTATGATTATTGTCAACACTAGGGTGTATTAGCAGTATCTACTGATTTGTCACTAGTAGAAGTATGGATGTTGTCATCTTACAATACAATTGATACAAATATCTTGTCATATCATTTACACTCATCTCAACTGCTAAATTATGGCCATTATTAGACCTCTTGTTAGATCTTGGTTTTTAATATATTAATAAAGAAGGGCATATATTACTCTAAAAATTTTTTTTAAATAAATGTAGTCATATAATTCTGCTCCCAGAATCATGATGTGCCATGATCAATGTCACCTTTTAATAGTTTCCATAATTCTATCATTTATACTACATACTAGGATACTCCAAATGGATCAAATATTTAAATGCAAAAAAGTGATGCCAGAAAAGTACTTGAGGAAAGCTTGACTGAATTCCTTTGCACTTTAGAATGGGAAGGACTATTCTAACTATAACTCAACATTCAGAAGTTATAAATCAGATTTACCAGAAGATAAATCAGAAGATTGACAAAATTACCTACATAAGTAAACAGATAAAATAAAACCCTATTTGAACAGTAGTGGCAATATATTATGCTCCTACTCAGTTTTCTTTCATATGCTGCCCATTTTTTTTTAGCACAAAATAAAAAAAGAAATGATATCATTTAAAAACCTCTAAACTGAAACTTGGTCATTTCTCAACACATTCTGACTGGACTTTAGTTCCTGTCAAGGATTTCTAATCATTGTTCCCCTGAGAAGAGCTTGGCCATCATTCTGCTTTGTGTGTGTGTTTGTGTGTGTGTATGTGTGTCTGTTTTTACTTCAATCCATTTTTTTAATATGACATTATTTTGTGGACATGATTGGACAATATATTTACTCATGCTATCTCAACCCCAAATTCACTCTTCTATATGTTCCTTTGTGATCCTGAACCTGAGAGACTAGACCCTGAATACCCCAAGGTATTTTTTTTTTTAATAAATTTATTTATTTATTTATTTTTGGCTGCATTGGGTCTTCATTGCTGTGCGTGGGCTTTCTCTAGTTGCGGCGAGCGGGAGCTACTCTTCGTTGTGGTGTGCGGGCTTCTTATTATGGTGGCTTCTCTTGTTGTGGAGCACGGGCCCTAGGCTCATGACTTCAGTAGTTGTGGCACGCAGGCTCAGTAGTCGTGGCTCGCGGGCTCTAGAGCGCAGGCTCCGTAGTTGTGGCACACGGGCTTTGTTGCTCCGTGGCATGTGGGATCTTCCTGGACCAGGGCTTGAGCCCATGTCCCCTGCATTGGCAGGTGGGTTCTTAACCACTGAACCCCTAGGGAAGCCCTGCGCCACCAGGGAAGCCCCCAAAGTATCTTGACAGATAGTTTTCTCTTAATTTATATCAGTGGGAGGCATTCATGGAAGACTGCAAAGAGGGAGGGTGGAAGAAAGGATTCTTTTCAGGTGTCCAGAGTCTTCCTAAATCAGTTCTGGTCCGGTCTCCATGTCTTCCATCACTCCTAGCACCAGCCATCTGCATTGTATAGGAGATATCAGCATGGGCTGCATTGTGCCCCCCCCACCCCCCAGCACACTAGAAGTCCAAGCACTTACTCTGAATCAGGAGCCTCAGAGACCCTTTTCCTGACTTCAGAGATTACATGACAACTGTTTAGCCACTCCCCCACCCCATGCTCCTAGTTTTTGTGACAACGTCTCTTTATGTAGGTTCCCAAGTCCAAGGAGTTGTAGCTTTTCAAAAGCTATGTGACCAATTTTCTATATTTAACTTTCTCTGGTGCAATACCAACCATAATTTCTTTCCTGTAATGACCCTAACTGATGCTATAAGTGGTGCCAGGAGTGGTCACATGAATCGTATCCTTAAATATAAAATCCTGGAATTAGTTTTGATGATGAAAACAGTTATTGGAAACTGACAATCTGTAGCATGTAGTGGTATCGAAATTACTTAAATTAAGATTTGTCATTCCTAAAATTGTCTATTTTAGGCCAGGATTCAGGATATCTGTATTAATTGACCATTATCAGATTAACGCTGAGAGTAAGAACTAAGGGTGGGAGGCTGGCTTCTGATTTTCCTAAAGAAAGGAAAGAAAATTACATGCTCTGGGCCACAACTCTTTGACCAATCACAGTCAGATGATCAGAGAAGTACTACTGTGGTCCTCAAATAATCACTCATATCTTATAACAGCTGAACAGGTAGCAATGAAAATTATATCCTAAATTTAATTATGCTGGATATAAATTGATCATTTGAATTAAATTTCCACTTTCCTTATCGTCTATGTGTAAATAAGGGAGTAGAATGAGGAGTGGGATTCTGTTAATGGAATATGGTAATTTGTGTGTACTGGATAGAAGTTGAAATCTTTGGTTATGCAACACTCTGAGATTTCTTACCAGTGTAAGCAGTACCTTCACCTGCGGGTGAGAAGATGGACTTTTCCTTGTTTGATAAATTTACTTAATTAAGTAGTCTTGCAAGGGATGCCATTTCTCCTCAAGACCTAACCCCACCAAATCTTATTGCTCAAGAGTTAATTGTAATCATATTTTAGCATCCTTTAGAGGGATAAGAGCAAAATCTGACCCAGAATAATAGTTTTTACTTGGAAATATTGGTAAGATTAAGATTTGTTAATTTATAAAAGCATACAACCTGTAAAATATGTTTGGGAATAAATCCAAGGAAGTTAAATCTAGGAAGCCAAATATATCAACAGAGAGCCAGATAATATATGGATATGGAGACAGGTTTTAACTGAATGTGTCAGCTCAGGCAACTGTGAGTGGGTCTACTCTTTATTTGGTTGGTTGACTGAAACCTAGCCTTGACAATGTCAAGTATTCAGTGAGGCTGAGATGTGTTGCAGGGTGGGTTTTCTGGAAACAGAAACTGAGATGGAGTTTGAGGTGCAATATATTTCTTAAGAATCAATCCCTGTGAAAAGAAGGAGAAAATGGATTGTGCAGAGGGAAGAGCTAAAATACAGCACTGTCCCGTCACATCCTCAGTCAAGTCAGTGGTGGGGATCTTGGAAGGATTCCATTCTGAATTTTCCTGCATTGGACCAAAATAGCTGGGCTCTATAAACCCTCCCCACTATGTTGCAGAATGTGGGTTGCCTCAGGAAGGATATGACCTTGAGTGAAGCTGGTCTCTGCAACCAAAGTAAACCTTGAAGGAGCTGACAGCAAGAGGCTGTCTACCAACCTCTTTTTAAATGGACAGCAATTCGTTCTTTGAAGGGGAATCAGTGGCACAGGAGGGGAATCAGGGTGTCATGGGCTGTCTACCCAAGATGTTAGAATGTCCCTGGCTTTATCTACAGGAAGTCAATGTCCTAGGGAGTTAGGAAGTTTGAAATGGCTTCTTTATGTATGTTATGAACATCACCCCATATTCTCTGAGAGTTTAAAGAACTCTGGTCCCATCAACTCTTTAAACCATGGTACATTTAGAGCTTCCCTGTAGTATTCTATTCAGAAAATGTTTCCTTTTGTCATTATCACCTTTTAAAAATGCCACCTTCATATGAAGACCCTTCCTTATTATCTTCTTGAATATAACCAGACATACTCATCTGCACCTAAACATACCAGTCTTTTATACTGCCATGCCTTTGTTCATGATGTTGCTTTACTAAAATGCTATTCCCTCCCTTTTATTTAGAAAACTGAATTTGTACTCACTCTCTAAGTTGTGCTTCAAATATTATCTTTCTTTAAATCTTCTTGCACTCCTGCAGACAGGACTGGTTGGTATATCGCATCTCCTATAAATACCAAGACATGATACTATATTTCCTTTATACATTACTCTTCTACCACCTGATTTTAATACCCTTGAGAACCCAGGCTGAATATTAATTATGTTTTTAAATCCAGTTCCTGCACTACACTATATCCCTTTGTTAATGGTTGCCAGGGAAAAAGTAATTTTTCTGACAAATGGTGAAGTAATAGTGCAATTAATTGAGATTAAGAAGCTGTGAAGATGAGAAGGCTTGTGAATAACATAGGAAAATGAAAAGATGCTGAATTTAAGACAATTTGAGCTTTGAAGTATCTGAGAGAGAGCCTAACATAGATATAGGTAAATTTGTGTTTATGAGATAATGAATGAAAGAATAAATGAATGAATGGATGTGAAATACTTCAATGGAAAATTTCCTTAGCCAGTCAAGGCTAGAGATCAAATAAAGAGATGGCTTAGCAAGGTAAACACATTTTTGTGTGTGTATGGCTGCCTTATCACTGCACTACAGAGAATAGGATACTGCAGCTTCTCTAAAAGTCTCAGAATCACCCCATGAGCAAAGAGCCTCATAATTATTTTTTAGACAGGCTCATTAAGGTATACTCGATATGCAATGAACTACACATACACAACACATATTAAAAGTGTACAATTTGACAGAGGCATACACAATTGCAATAATCACTACAATCAGAGAGAATACATCCATCACTTCTAGAAGTTTCCTCACACCTCTGGTAATCCTTCCCTTATACTTCACCCTACCCCATAACTCTAACAAATCACTGATTCATTTTTTGTCACTATATATTAGTATTTATTTTCTTGACATTTATATCAAATTAATTAATATAGTATATACTCTTTTTATCTGGCTTATTTCACACAGAATAATTATTTTGAGATTCATCCATCTTACTGCATGTGTCAATAGTTCTTTCCTTTTATTGATTAGTGGTATACATTTTATAGATATTCCCCACTTGTTTATCCATTGATAAACACCTGGTTATCATTTGGCTAATTTGCATATCATGGTTATCACTTAGATAACCATAACTGTCATAGCCATTGGATAACCAATGGATAAACTGGTTATCAATTATCTTGACATGCACATTTGGGCTGTTTCCAATTTTTGGCTATTACCAATAAAGCTACAATGAACATTTGCATACAAGTCTTTACATGGACATATATTTCCTTTTTCTTTTTGGTAAAAACCTAGGAGTGGAATGGCTAGGCCCTATGATAGGTCTTTGTTTAATTTTTTAAGAAACTGATAAATATTTCCCAAGAGGTTATACCATTTTACATTCATACCAGCAGTTTATGAGAGTCCCAGGGTGTTATTTTTCTAAAATTCTTAGAATCTCCACATGAAGAAAGAGCCACCTAGATATTGTTTATCAAGTATTACAGATTTTTTTTCTCCCATGTGATCTTTTTCACATTCTTATCCAAAGCCATCCATGCTTTACTTCCCTTTAAACTCCTGAGCATCTTATAATTCTTGGTTTACTTTTCTTAGTATTTCTTTCTTTCTATTTAGGAGCTATTCTGTTTCCTATGCTGGTGTATAGAATGGTTCTTCTTAAGTCTTCTCCCTTTCTGAGGCGTAAAAAGCAGCATGTATGACCTTCACAGAGAGCTGGCAATTAATTCTGTCAGTCAATCAGGGAATAGCTTCTGAACAAAATCTTCAATTTCCAAACCTTTTTATTAACAAATGGAATTTTTTCCTTTGTGATTCCTTACAGTAGCTACCTTGGATATCTGCCTGTTTCTATTCAGGCTTCTTATGCAACTTTCTTCATATGATCTCATAATTTTTCTCCATTATTTAGATCTACAAAATGTCCTTAGTGACAATCACAAATAATTACCAATAAATTTTAATTAATAATAGCTGGTAATAGTTACCAACTGAGAAGTAGTCAGAACTTCACTTATTTCCCTCCTCCCAATTCCTTCTTGCCAAAATCCTGAATATTATTTTAACCTTTTTGCCAATAATCAACATTACCATCAACACTCACTTTTTCTCTCAACTTAGCTCAATGAAGTCATTAATAAGAAAACATCCCATCATACCGTTCCCTCCCCCAGTAAGCTAGCTGTGATTGTATCTCCCCTTTAACTCCTTGTGTGGACAGTACACTTTTCTACTATAGCACCTATCATATTATTGGACTTATATCTTTATAAGTCTGTTTTCCATTATTATAGTGAGCTTCAAACTGGCAGATCAAGTCTTACTAGACTTTTTTATTTTCATACTAGATATTCAGTTCACATATAATCTTTTCAGGTGTCAGATGTGTGATTTCCACTTTCCTGATTTCAGAACTTGTAAGACCAAGGCATCAAATAGGCAATATTTAAAAATTTACAGGCTGATGGATCAATAAGGAGATTTTTCAGAACCATTAAGCAATATATTCATTGATTCTGAACTAACATGCACTCACGCTGAAATGACTTCTTTAAATGATTTCTTGAAAGAGAACTTGCGCATGACCATCTTTTCTCTGTTCATTAGCCAAAAGTGCTATGACCTCCAGTAGTTTATGACCATATGACTGTTACATTTTTGTGTTATTTATGTACTTCATGGCTACATTCAACCTTGGGGACAAATAATAGTTCAAAAATCAATATTATATTTCACTTTGTAATTATTGAGACATTTCACATACCGTATCCTGTTTGATCCACATTGGCCTTGTGATGCAGATAAGGTAAGTTGGAAGAGCTACCTATAGTTACAACCATTCAAGCTATGATTTACTCAAAAGTTGCCATAGAGAGACACATATCCATTAACCACAAAAATCAACAGAGAGGCTATAAAAGTAAGGACATGTCTGTAACAGTAAAAATACTAAATAATGCCATGGTAGTTAGGTCCTTTTGATTGCCCTTACAGTATCAACAACTACTTGTGAAAGCCAAAGCCATCTCAGCAGGACAGACCTGATCTTTTAAATAGTCAGAGTGGGTGTAATACCTGAGTATTCAGAAGGAAAGAGATGGATTTAAAGGGCAGTGCTGATTCTGTTCTTAATCATGGAATATCTCCTTTAAAAAGAGGCAATACATTGGCTAGGAACATAGGAAAGGTATTCGTCTCTAATATATATTCCTCCTCCTCTAACCTACTTGTGATAGATGTATTTGCTCCAAAAGTTCTTCTTTTATGTTGCTTGTATTCCCTAGAGGCTTAATTCTCACTGTCATCTTCTCCTAGGAGTGACTTAATCCGATAATGGAAGTCCACTTAGCTTAACTAACCTTAAGGAAAATAAACAGAGTGGAGCGGAGTTTATGATAAGTGTAATGAGTGCCCAAGGTCCAAGGAAAGAGAGAGCTGCCTGGATGTGGGAGCACAAAATTCACAGTTTATTTACTTTGTTAAGAGATTGACCAAAGACTAACCCTAATCTATCCAGCTCTGTATGTGCCCAACTCTGTAACTGTAGGCTAACCTAGGCTCTAAACCAAGTCTAATCCTAAGGACTCCATCATTTGAACCCCTTACCTTTTGACTTCTGGTCAGGTTAAATCACTGAAAGACAACAGTAGGAGGCTCAAGGACAAGGACAGAAGAAAACTTCCCCTGATTCCTCCCTCTCAGCTTCTGTGACTATAGAAAAAGCTGCATTCCACCAGAAATACAGTTTCCACTCAGAAGACCCTTTTTAATAACTCCAGATCTCACTGGGCCCTAGTAACACCATGTCTTCCCTTTGCATCATCCGTGAGGGTGGCAATTGTTCTGCTGTTGGTAGTCCTTGAGTACCCCGACAACCTTTACTGTTTTTTGGGTTTTTTTTTTTAGTTTCCTTAATCCTGTTCACACATCAGTAAAGGAATCTTGGTTCTTCCATCTGCCTACAACACCTCAGACTGTCCTATCATTTGTTGCCAATTTGACTTCTAAATGTCTCTTCTCAGGAAGGGAGGTAGTGTATGTAGAGTTGATGGAGCATAGCGATGTGTTTGAGAAGAATGTGAAGCAACTATCCCAGGTTCCCTATTTTCTAGAAAACTGTGGGGCTTTCTGACCACAATTTTCCTTACTCACTACTCCTTCAACCATCTCCACCCACTTCCTTTCTCATTTTCATTTCCTCCTCCCTTAATCTTGTATTCTTTATTATCATTTGTCATAGATTGTTTATTTCTTCATAACTTCATTGCCATCATGCTGTCTGATGAATATACTATTCTCTGTTTAACGACAGCCTGATGTGGTGGAAGTAGAATTTAGAAGACACACCTTCAAAAGATGACTTGGCTGTTTATTGGCTTTGTGACTCAATAAGTTGATTAATTTTCTAAAGCTGCTCTCTTTCCTTTATCATGATAGTACTGAAAACGATACTGCTTGCCTCACAGAGTTGCTTTGAGGACCAAGTGAGATAGTAAAAGTGAAAGTTCTTTGAAACTTCAAGGCAATATCTTAGCATAATGTATTATTATTTTATTTGATCATTTGTGGGTCTAAAATGAACCACTTTATCATCATTTGTATTATAGTTGATGTATTATACTTACAAATATTGGAAAATGATGCTTGGATAGCTGTAATAACATTTTGTGCGTAATAGTTTGAAATTTAAATAGAGAAACATTTTCCACTAGAAAGAAGGAACAAAGAGAGGTTGCAGAAATTATGAACAATCCCTTACATACTCTGATCCCATCAGGATATAGTGAATGGAAAATAATTTTAACAGAAAAAAATAAAATCTAATGTGAATAGTAACACTTAACCTCGGATCTCCACCTAAATTATATTACATTTCATATTTAGTGAGCTTCTGACCGATGCCTATAATTTTTTATATCTTTATTGCTGTAATATTTTGGCCAATCAGTGTTGGAGCAGAGTAGTTCTCAGTAACTTATATAAAGAGAAAAAATGCTAAAGATGTTTGCCAAGATTTTCTAAGTTTTAATTGTAATAAAACATGTACTTTACCTTCATTTCTTTAGAAGAGGTCAGGTGAGTCCACAATACATTTTTTTTTCAACTTCAATTTCAGTATGTGGATTTTAAGATAATAAGAAAAGGATATACTCATTGCTTTTTGCCAAATGCACAAGTCTGCCATGTGAAAATATATTCCCTTTATATATCTTTGAATAAAACATGACAAGGACTCTCTATATATGTCATGACAGACCTACACAAAACACTGTTGATGGAAAGAAATGTCCTCTGAATTTTCATTCAGTATACTTCCATTGATAATCAAATTGCACATCAAAGTGACATTGTAATTCCCATTTACTAAGCCATCTTTATTTTAAACAGGAAATGGTTCTGTCCTCTTTCTTTTCTAAGAAGATATTAAATAGTTTCCCCCATCACATCCCAGCCACTCTATTTCCCTGTTTCAACATTTAGTGATACATAATTAAGTTGAAAACATCTTTCCTGCAATGTCTTTAAGAAAGAAGAAAGGTAACCTTCAGTAAGGATCCTTTAAAATTCTCCACCTCAATATGACACAAAAAGGTCAATTTGAAAGTTGTCTTTTCTAAATGAGAACAATTTCAAAGTTCCACTAATGTATTCTGTAATCATTAGTAGTATGGCCACAACAACATAGTCTCTAGGTAGTTAAAAACATTGAGCCAAATTTCAGGCAGGCATTAGCAAAGCATAAAGATGCCACTTCATTGTACTTTTAGCGGTATCTTTTTCATATCAACAGCATAGTTACCGGCCTCCTAATGGAGCAAGTATTCTACTTAGTATTCATCATCTGAAAGAAATAGTGATAATTAACTGTATCCACTGAGATAGCTGCTAATGATATATGCCAAGACCAGGCTGCTGATGTGGAAATACGTGGAACCAAAACCAGATATTTCTAAAACCCAATTGTGAGCTTTTTTCTTCCTTTGAAAAATGTTGATAAAACCTACAATATAATAGGAATTACTAATTACTTGATGGAGAATTGTATCTCAATGATGATTCATTGTTTAAGAAGTAGCATTTTGTTCCTTAAAGTTTTAACTCTATTTTTGAGAACTGCCAAGTTATCTCTGAGCTTTTAATCTGTAATGATGCAGGTAGAAAAGTTCAGAAACATATAATCATGATAGCATAATATTATTGTTCTAAATTTACTTAAACTATCATTTTGAACAAAGTTATTGAGGTATACAAGGTTATGTTCACTTTGTTAGTAAATTAAAAAAATAAAATTCAAGGGATATTTGAATTTTCCATGAGAAAGACTTGAGATAATGCTGCTCTCAATGACTAGAAATAGTAATTCTTAAAGAAAAATAAAAAACACAGTGTGAAATGGAACCTTCAGGCATCCAGAAGTGTCCTCCTTCGTTTACAATCATCAAAAACATATAAGTGGTTCTTTTTTCATTAAACTTTATTTTTAGGGCTGTTTTAGATTCATGCCAGTATTGACCAGAAGAAGGTACAGAGATTTCCAATATACCTCTTGCCAGCACACATGCATAGTCTCCCCGATCATCAGCATCCTCCACCAGAGTGGTACATTTCTTAGAATTCATGAACCTACACTGACGCATCATTATTACTCAAAGTCCATAGTTTATATTAGAGCTCACTTTTGGTATTGCATAGTCTAGGGGTTTAGATAGATTTATAATGACAAATATCCATCAGTATAGTATCATACAGTGTATTTTCACTGCCTGAAAAATCCTCTGTCTTCTGTCTATTCATTCTTCTCTCCCCACTAACCCTTGGCAGCCACTAATCTTTTTATTGTCTCCATAGTTTTGTCTTTTCCAGAGTAACATTTAATGAGAATCATACACCATGAAGACCTTTCAGATTGTTTTCTTTCTTAGACATATGCATTTATGTTTTCTCCATGTCTTTTCATGGCTCAATCACTGCTTTCTTTCTAGCACTGAGTAATATTTCATTGTCTGGATGTACCACAGCTTCTCTATCCATTTACCTACTGAAAGACATCTTGGTTGCTTCCATTTTTTGACATTTATTAATAAAGCTGCTATAAACATCTGTGTGCAGGTTTTTGTGTGGATGTAAGTTAAATATCAACAAGTGTATTTGCTGAATTGTATGGTGAGAGTATGTTTAATGTTGTAAAATGCCTCCAAACTGTTTTCCAAAGTGGCTGTACCATTTTGCATTCCCATCAGCAAACCACTAGTTTGTTCTCTATATCTGTGAGTCTGTTTCTTTCCTGTTATATTCACTAGTTTGTTTTATTTTTTTAGATGCTACATATAAGTGATATCATACAGAATTTGTCTTTCTCCATCTGACTTATTTCACTTAGCAAAATACCCTCCAAGCCCATCCTTGTTGTAAATGGCAAAGTTTCTTTCTTTTTTATATCTGAGTAGTATTCCTTTGTGTGTGTGTGTGTATATATACATATATATATATATCTCACATCTTTATGCATTCATCTGTTGATAAACACTTAGGTTCCTTCCATATTTTGGCAATTGTAAATAATGCTTCTATGAACATTGGGGTGCATGTATATTTTTCGAATTAGTGTTTTGGGTTTTTTTTGGATATATACCCAGGAGTGAAATTGCTGGGTCATATGGTAGTTCTATTTTTAGTTTTTTGAGAAATCTCCATATATAGGTGAGTGATTTCTAAATGCTGAGAGAAACAGTACTACAATCTCTTAACATGTCATGCATAGGTAGTGCAGTACTGCATTTAGAATCTGGGGTACTTGGTACCTATTTGATTAATTTTTGCACCCATGACCTCTGCTGAAACTCTGAGATAATATGAGAGGATCATGTTAAATATCCTGGTACGTAAGGATTCTAGGGTGTTGTTTTCCTTGCCTCTTCCCTCTCTAACTCACAATCAGAATTTAAAAACTAAGATTTTTTAGTTTGAATCTCTCATAGAAGTGCAAATTTTTATGTACGTGTCACATAACTTTAACTAAAAACCTATTATAAAAATACAGAGCCTCTATTCTGTTATATTCACCTCTGTCATATGGGTGGTCACAAAGTTGAGTAGTCATGTGTGTAGGTGAGGGTGTTATTTTTTGTTTAGGATGATTAAAATAGATCACTACTTTGTGTAATAGTCTAGTTACAAAGATTTTGTAAGCTTTGTGAGATTATAAACTGCACAGCATTTTATTGTGCTCTTCAAACATATATAAAATCAAATTATATATGATCTTGGGTATTCCTTTTGATTATATGTTAAGGGTAGTGAATGCCTTGAATCCCAAGTGTCTCATCCACTATCTAGAATGCAGAAGTGAACTGTAATTGATTACTCAATGTCAAGAACCTAGAGAGAGAGTGGAATTCTTCTCCTCTTGCCAGAATTAGAAGGGTCTGTGAGGCTTCTAATGGAATCAGGGACTTATTGCATTAGTTAAAGTTCTTAGCTGATGAGAAATGAACAAACCTAAGGAGGCTCTATTCTGGAGCTGGCAGGGTGTATGGAGAGGCAGTTCCAACTGGAATACCACATAAAATAGCATTTATGTTTAAAAACTTGATTGAAATTAAGATTTTCATAATAAACCATGTAGTCAAGATTCTGACTCCCCTGTGTGAGTATACATCACATGCTATTGACTATACATCAATCTCAAAAACAGCAGAGTTTTGTCTGATGTGTCACTTTCCCATCCCTCACTAAATATATATCCTCTCTCTGTAACAAAACTTGTGATAACAAAAAAACAAATATAATCTAAGTATAATTAAAACAATAATTTAATAATTATATTAATATTTAATGTAATTAAATAAATATATATTAAATAAATGTGTTGATAGTAATAAAATTATAAATATACATTGTCTTGGCCAAAAAGTTTTTTCAGGTTTTCCTGTAAGAAAAAAATTTTTGGCCAACCTTATATTATATGTATTATGCATATATATATTTCATGTTTGTATAAATATATATATGAAGATGGTTACATGCTTTGTACTTTGGTTATTGTGACAATCATACCAGTAATAATACTTATAATTAAAGCTTAATAAATCATTTTTTCTGGTCTGGACTGTTTTGAGAACATTATATAGAGAAATTAATTTAGCATCCACAGAAAATAAGAGAGTGAGACATATAATTAGTATTTTCATATTACCAAGGAGGGAACTGAGGTGCATAGAGGATACATTTCTTGCCCAAGGTGAAGCAGTTTGTAAGTGATAGGGCCAGGATTTGAATTTTACAAATTTGACTTCAGAGTTGATGCTCTTACACACCATACTGTACTGCCTCTCTGAAAACATCAGATTAAATTTTACAAAGCAAAAATTAAATTCTGTAAATCTAAAGCCATAAAGTGACAATAAACATTTCCATATACAAGATAAATTTCTTAGTTTGTGTATTTCTATATGGACTATTTAAGATCACTGAACTTTTCTTATATGAAGACAAGAAATTTATCCTAGTATAATATAGAAATATTTCTCTGTAAGAAATGTTACTGCTTTTAAAATAGGAGATGAGAAAAAAAAGAACAGAAGAACTTTGGCATTAAAAGATATTCTTAAAAATATATGGTCATTTTAAAGCAGATTGCATATAGAGTTATGTTTATAAAGAAAATTGTCTTACTTTCAATAAATCTACAAGGAAATATAATAGTAGATATTTCTTTTAAATTCAAAATAGTTCCTAAGTTATGTAGATGCCCTGAAGAAAAATAGAATTAATTATATCATATAATTAGCCTGCTCTGTTTTCCTGACATAGCTAAGAAAAATTCCTTTAGCCTGTATATAAATGCAATTAGAGCTTTAGAAAAGGCCAGAACTGCAGGCACTTTATATTTCCTTTTTGGGAGGAGGCATCACATTTGAGTGGGAATAACCACAAAAATGGATTTTGGAAACATGGATTCTCATGTTTATCATGCTTCTGACAAACAATTTCAGTAAATTTTTTAGACCAGTTTCGTCATTTGGACAACAAAAGCAATGAACAATTTCACCTCTATGTCCCTTACAATTTACATATTTTAAAATCAACTAAATGTTTGAGGTAATGGAAAAGACATAAAAGAGCACATTTTTCAAAGTTTATAAGAATCCTGGCTATATCTAGTTGGGCACGGATAACATTTTATCTCCTCAGCTTTTCATAGTTTGACAACATAGGAAGACCTAGAAATATTAATCATGCTAATGAAATGTTAAGAAACTTGTTCTTATTTATCATTTCTTTGTTACAGCAGATTTTAAGAGAAAGGGGTGATACTTAAAAACATGTTCTAACATTAAATAGAAATGACAGGTAACTTTATAAAAGGCAAATTGGGGTTAATTAGTTTATTGGTTTACCTAAAACATATTGTTTACTTAAAAGTGTTTAGTATCCTGTTGGGATGAATAAATCGTTGCTCTAGTTCACAATTTTATTTTAATTTTAACACTTGGATAAAGTGTGAAGTTGTTTGCAGATGCCTGGGAACTTAATGAATTGAAGACATAAATTCTCCAGATTACAGCAATAGAAAATGTGTTCTAAATTTTATATAGTCATACTTTCTGTGTATCCATAGCCAAGAACATTTAATCTCTTCTAAACACATGCTATAAGTTTTGATTTCTATGTCACAATGGAAAAACTGAGAGAAGAGATAATTTAAACAATGTATCCAGACAATTTTATAAATCCCAGCTACAGCATATACTTTTAGTCTCTGTGAATGGCATTCCCTGGAATTGTATGGTGCCCAAACTGCAATCACACCCAGTATCATTGAACATATAAGAGGTTTGAAAATAAAGATGTTCTTAGAAAATAAATGATAAGTGTACTAACTCTGTCTATTTTCTAGACATATTGGCTGATAGGCAGGCTAAAATTTGAGTCCTTAAAGGAAAAGTAAGATTTGTGGGGAAGTAATTACTGAGATGGCTTCTCAACAAGAAAAACGACAGACTGGTGAGTGGGGACAAAGGATTAATCAAGATTAATCCTTTTTTTTTTTTGGTTCCTTTACCATTTTAAATCTTTCAAATTAATTTGGAAAGATATATGCATCCCCAATGCTTATTGCAGCATCATTTACAATTGCCAAGATATGGAAGCAACCTAAGTGTCCTTTAACAGATGAATGGATAAAGAAGATATATATACACACACACACACACATACAGTGGCACACTACTAAGCCATAAAAAAAGTGAAATACTGCCGTTTGCAACAAAATGGCTGGATCTAGAGGGTATTATGCTAAGTGAAATAAGTCAGACAGTTAAAGACAAATACTGAGACAAATGATCTCACTTATATATGTGGAATCTAAAAAACAAAACAAACAAAACAAAACAAAAGGGAGACTCATAGATACAGAGAACACACGAGTGGTTGCCAGAGGGGATGGGGGTGGGGATATGGACAGAAGAGGTGAAGAGGATTAGAGGTACAAACTTCCAGTTATAAAATAAATATGCCACGGGATTAACACACAGCATAAGGAATGTGTTCAGTAGAATTATAATAACTTTGTATGGGGACAGATTGCTACTACATTAATTGTGATAATCATTTCATAATTTATGCAAATGTCAAATCACTATGTAGTACACCTGAAACTAACATAATGTTATACATCAACTATATTTAAGAAAAAAATTTTTGATACATGTATACGTCCATTATTAATAAAAAAAGAACTGAAACATAGAAGTTAAGTATCTTGGCCAAGGTCATAGGTATGACTAATGAAGTAGAGATGATTGTGCTGAAGCAGAGGAACTGAGATTCAAATCTTTTCTTCTAATTTCAAACTCCAGTAATTTCACCCTTCTTTGCCTCCTGTACAGAGTTTCTAATCATTTTAGGATTGCTTAGAATATCTTACTTTATTCCTGACTCAGTTTCCTCATTGAAAGATAAAAATAATAGTAACATCTATATCAGAAGGCTGTTGAGATGATTACATGCCCTAATTTGTATAAAGCCTCTAGAATAGTGCTTGGCATATAGTAACTGATACATATGTTTGCTAATTTGGTTACAAATATTATTATTGAATGACTGCCCATTTGATATATATTATCTTCGACTAAAGATTATTTTTTAATTGGCCAAAAGTTCAATGTTATATACTAAATTTCAAACTTCTTAATGAACATTAAAATATTTTTTCCTTTTTTTTTTTTTTAACATCTTTATTGGAGTACAACTGCTTTACAATAGTGCGTTAGTTTCTGCTTTACAACAAAGTGAATCAATTATACATGTAATGGCTGCTCCCCACTAGTTATCTACTTTAAGTTTGTTAGTGTATATATGTCCATGCCTCTCTCTCGC
>NW_020175671.1:0-11715 GCF_003031525.2 Neophocaena asiaeorientalis asiaeorientalis
TTGAGAATGATGTTGGCTGTGGGTTTGTCATATATTGCCTTAATTATGATGAGGTAGGTTTCCGCTATGCCCACTTTCTGGAGAGTATTTATCATAAATGGTGTTGAATTTTGTCAAAAGCCTTTTCTGCATCTATTGAGATGATCATATGGTTTTCATTCTTCAGTTTGTTAATATGGTGTATCACATTGATTGATTTGCGTATATTGAAGAATCCTTGCATCCCTGGGATAAATCCCACTTGATCATGGTGTATGATCCTTTATTATGTTGTTGGATTCTGTTTGCTAGTATTTTGTTGAAGATTTTTGCATCTATATTCATCAGTGTTATTAGTCTGTACTTTTCTTTTCTTGTAGTATCATTCTCTGGTTTTGGTATCAGGGTGATGGTGGCCTCATAGAATGAGTTTGGGAGGGCTCCTCTGCGATTTTTTGGAAGAGTTTGAGAAGGATTCGTGTTAGCTCTTCTCTAAACGTTTGATAGAATTCACCTGTGAAGCCATCTGGTCCTGGACTTTCGTTTGTTGGAAGATTTTAAATCAGTTTCAATTTCATTACTTGTGATTGGTCTGTTCATATTTTCTGTTTCTTCCTGGTTCAGTTTTGGAAGGTTATACCTTTCTAAGAATTTGTCCATAGGAAGCCCAGAGATCAACCCATGTACCTATTGTCAACTAGTCTATGACAAAGGAGGCAAGGATATACAATGGAGAAAAGACAGTCTCTTCATTAATTGGTGCTGGGAAAACTGGATACCTACATGTAAAAGAATGAAATTAGAACACTCCCTAACACCATACACAAAAGTAAACTCAAAATGGATTAAAGACCTAAATGTAAGACCAAACACTATAAAACTCGAAGAGGAAAACATAGGAAGAACACTCTTTGACATAAATCACAGCAAGATCTTTATTGACCCACCTCCTAGAGTAATGGAAATAAAAACAAAAATAAACAAATGGGACCTAATGAAACTTAAAAGCTTTTGCTTTTAAACGAAACGAAAAGACAACCCTCAGAATGGAAGAAAATATTTGCAAACAAATCAACAGACAAAGGATTAATCTCCAAAACATATAAACAGCTCATGCAGCTCGATATTAAAATACCAAACAACTCAATCCAAAAATGGGCAGAAGACCTAAATAGACATTTCTCCAAAGAAGACATACAGATGGCCAACACAGGAAAAGCTGCTTAACATCACTAATTATTAGAGAAATGCAAATCAAAACTACAATGAGGTATCACCTCACACTGGTCAGAATGGCTATCATCAGAAAATCTACAAAAAACGAATACTGGAGAGGGTGTGGTGAAAAGGGAACCCTCTTGCACTGTTGGTGGGAATGTAAATTGATACAGCCACTATGGAGAACAGTATGGAGGTTCCTTAAAAAACTGAAAATAAAATTACCATATGACCCAGCAATCCCACTACTAGGCATATACCCAGAGAAAACTATAATTCAAAAAGACACATGCACCCCAACATTCACTGCAGCACTATTTACAATAGCCAGGTCATGGAAACAACTTCCATG
This sequence comes from Neophocaena asiaeorientalis asiaeorientalis, assembly GCF_003031525.2. Lineage (NCBI taxonomy): Eukaryota > Metazoa > Chordata > Mammalia > Artiodactyla > Phocoenidae > Neophocaena > Neophocaena asiaeorientalis. The sequence continues at coordinate 1,550 of NW_020175671.1, forward strand.
CCCATCAACAGACAAATGGATAAAGAAGATGTGGTACATATATACAGTGGAATAAAAAGGAATGAAATTGTGTCATTTGTAGAGATGTGGATGAACTTAGAGACTGTCATACAAAGTGAAGTAAGTCAGAAAGAGAAAAACAAATATCGTATATTAACACATATATGTGGAATCTAGAAAAATGGTACAGATGAACTGGTTTGCAAGGCAGAAAGAGGGACACAGATGTAGAGAACAAGCATATGGACACCAAGGGGAGAAAGTGGGGAGGTGGTGGTGGTGGTGGTGGTGGGATGAATTGGGATATTGGGATTGACATATATACACTAATATATATAAAATAGATAACTATAAGAACCTGCTGTATAAACAATTAAAAAAATTTTTTTTTAAAGTTTGCCAGTCTAAATCAGCCTTGCCTATCCTTCCTCCACTTCCTTCAGTGCCCCATTCTGGCAAAGTGACAAGTGCTATCTCTGGTAGCACCGAGATAAAACAATGAATTAATCCCTGCAAATGACGCATCTGGCTGATGGATCCCCTTAACTGTTTATACATTTCTTCAACAGAATGTATCACACACACTATACGCTGCCTTCCAGAGCAGTACAATGATATCATCAAGGTCCTAACAAACAGAAATGGCCTTGGTTGAGGGAAAGCCAGAGTTTGGGAGGGTCTTCCATTTTATAGCTGCCCTCTGACCCCATTCTGGAAAGCTAGCTCAAAGATCAGCCCAATGTTGTCAAGTTTTGACTCAGTTATATCTAGAGATATAAATGCTGCAATGAAACAATGCAGGAATTAAATAAGACACTTAGGTAAAATATTTGACTTTCTATTCAGTTCCCAGAACCAAGCAGATACTCTGCTATTTGCTGTGTTTTCATGCCTCCCTGCAGTGCAGACACTTCCACTCAGAACTGTGACCTTATGTCGCTCTCCACTGAGCCATAAGCATCATCACCCCATACTGTACACGAGCAGTCCCCTCCCTCTTTCCAACTGATAGTATTTTCCTTCAAAGGCACAATCAATCTCATTCATTTTTGAAACAAGGTGATGGGATGCAATGGTTTCAATCCTAGATTCTGTTGCCAGAGCGCCAGGTTCCATCTGGCTCACCACATCCTAGCTGTGTGAGCCAACCTCCCATGTAAAATGAGGATCATGACAGGACCCCCCACCCTCGGGGAGTGGCGAAGATTACCTGAGTTAGCTCAGGTGAAGGGCTCAGAGATATTTCTGGGAATGGTGTCAGGTACCACGTTAGCTTTATGATCACTGCCAGAACACACCAGAGGGCAGGGGTACTGTGCATCTAGAGATGATCTGTTCCTAGCACATCTGCTAAAGCACAAACTCAAACCTACACTGAAGTCACCTTGTTTTCTCTGCACTGTTATAAAACCTGCTATAGTCGGAAAAATTTATCAACTTTCAAAGCCCTTCCATACAGATATGATGTTTCACGATAAGACAAATTAAGCTTTACATGAACAACAAAATATGGGAAATACCCAACTTAATGAACTTTTTTTTGGTGGCGCCGCACAGCTAATAGGATCTTAGTTCCTTGAACAGGGATTAAACCCGGGGCCACGGCAGTGAAAGCACAGTCTTAACCACTGTACTGCCAGGAAATTCCCATAGCCAACTCAATTTAAATCCAAGTAAAACCTCTGTGAGCTACAGGAAACTCCTTCAACTTCTCACATTCTAATGTAGGGGTTAGATTTCTGTACGCCATGTTTGGGGGAGGCCAGCCCATCCCATACATGGCTCTCAGAGAGGCTGCCCACATCTTCTCCCTGGCCTGGGCAGGATGGACTCCAGGGGTAAGGAGAGGGGCTCAGCATGAAACCCTGAGTGGTTAACGATCTGGTTTGTGTTGGCGGGGTAGGGGGGTTTGGCCAAGTTGCTCTGGATTTTGTCAACATGACTTTCATCTTCTTCATGGTCCCCATCAACATTGCACAAGAGATGAGAGGAAAATGCAATCAAATCCAGGTCCCATGCAGCCCTTCCCATAGGAGGTTTTGTTTTTCAAGCTGATGGAAACTTAACAAGCTAAGAATTCCCCACCCCATCCAGAACTGAAATCTCTAGTACTTGGGATTAAAAAGCTTGCTCTAAAGTAAACAAATTTTAATTTCTTTATCTTCTACTCTGCTTTCTTGCCCCTCTCCTCCTCTTCTCCTCCTGTTCCCCTCTCCTCTTCCTCTTTCTCATTTCCAGGAAAAAAAGAATTTTCAATCTTGCTTACAATTTTAAATCTTGTTTAATCAAAGGGTAAGCTAGATTTGAAAGTTCTGCTTTGGTGCTTTCATTTTGAGAAGTAAAGTTTCATCCTCATTCAATGTCCTTTTAAGGTTTGGATATCTACCACCAAAGGGCATTGCACGTATGCACCAACAGAGACACCACCATTGCGAAATAGCAGCTACCATGGAGAACAGGGCAATGAACCATATCCCCATATGGAAAGGAAATACCCAATAAAACCCAAGCGAAGAGCCCCAGATAGCTCCACTTCCCTTTCAAGCACTCTTGCACAGAACCACTTACCCTCCCTGGGCAGGACTAATTGGTGCCAGGTGCCTTGTAGGGATGCCAGGCTGATGGATTTCCCACTCTCTTTGTGGGAGGATGAGTTAATAACACATCCTTTCCTGGTGCCTATTTGAATCTCATTTTTGGATCTGTATCTAAAGATAGCAGCCTTCCTCTGTGGGAAAAAAAACAAATCACACTGCAAATTGGGAAAAGAGTCTGGGTGATCAATGCCTGCCTCAACTGAAAAGTACTGAGAAGCTGAGAAGTCCCCTGCATTTGGGGCTAACACGCTATCACCAAGGACATGAAAGTTACCTTATTAGGACGGTGGTTTTCAAACTGGTTATTGTAGAATGCTACTTTCCAGATAAGCTCTTACTTTGAACCTTTATAATACAAAAGAGCTGGAGTGGCTGCTCTGGTTATACTGGGAGTGGGGGATCCAGGGTGCTGCTGGTTTGGCTTCCTCCTTGGCCCCCACTAGAGCCCCCCCCCCCGCCCCCTGAGCCACGCACTTCCACTGAGCCATGAGCTCCTCAAAAAGTGTGGAAAGGCCTGTGGAATACTGAATATATACTGCCTCTGATCACACAAGAGGACACTGAGGCCGGAGGATGAACGGAGATGCCAAGGTCGTGGCGCTGGTGCTCCTGGGACACTCAGCAACCAGCCACCATTTGGATGGTACATGCTCACTACCCCTCAACAGGAAACAAACATTTAAACCACTTTGACCAAGAATGTAAGGCCATGGATTGAAATAACTCACTTAGAGCCAGCATAACCCTTCAGGGCTTTCTCCTTTTCCTGTAGATTCAGAATTTTGTGCTCTGCAAACAAAAATATTCTGTAACAGGAGAACTGGTTTGGTTTACACGCCTGTACTAGTAATAGGAGAACTTGGAGAGCCGGGCGCCCTACCATCCTGTGCTTCAGCCCCCCCTTCCGGGCTTTCTCCTGGCTTCAGGGAACAACAGTGGGTGAGCAGCACAAGGACCAGAACAGGCTCCAGCCACGCAGGGAGGCTGTGGAGCCTGCTCCCCAAGGCCCGCAGAGACAGTCAGCCAAGCCGACAGGGTGTGTGTGTGCATGTATGTGTAAGTAACGTGATTTTTCCTTCTAATTAAAAAATAAGATGGTTCATAAGGAACATTTACAAAATGCATAAAGCATAAAAAAGAGAAAGGTCGTCACACAGAGAACCATCTTAAGGTGTACAGGCTTAAGACTCTTCCCTCCCGCCCTCTTCCTCATTTCTCCACAATAGGATCACACTGTCTATAACCCCCCCTTTATTTGCCTCCTGGATTGTGAGCATCTTTTTGGGATAAATACATGTTATATAATTGCTAACGGTTTCGAAATATTCCCTTATGCTATAAATCATTCAGCTAAATTTCCACTTTGTAACAGTTTTTTGCTTTTATAAAGAAAACTTCTATTACTATTTTTATTCATAAATCTTTGCATATTCCCCTAGAATGAATTCCTAGAGGTGGCATTGATGGTTATGTAAGGTGAACACTTTTAACGGTATTATCAGACTGCCTTTCAAAAGATGTTCTCAATTTTGTCTTCAGAGAAGGTACAGAGGTGCACAATTCCCTACACCTTCATCACCTGGCCTATCCACGTCAGACGAGGTGTCAAGGACCCAAGGGCCAGCCAAGCAGAAATACCGGCAGGACTAAGCCAAAGACAGTGTCTCCAGGGAATGGGAAGTTGTATTCAAATCTTACTTTCTTTTTACAGAGAATTTCTACAGATGTGCTATGTGTTAGGTTTCAAAAATTAACACAGAAAAGAAACCAAAACCAAACCAAAAAACAAAGAGTGCTAGTTTGTTTCCTTTTATCGTACATCAGGCAGAGCATGGACAAGGCTGCAACATGATTTGACCTTGTGTCATTGTGTTACTATGTTACTGCGTCACTGGGAGGGGCTTGTTGATGCTGCCGCGCCTCCTGAAGCTCCGCCTCCGTGCAGCTGGTGCAGAAGGTGGGGGAGGGGCAAGGGCACAGTCCACCTCTTCCCTTCTTCCCAGAGGGAGGCATGGGGCAGAGGAGTCGGGGGAGCCGAGGTTGGCCTGCCTGCTGCCTCGCTGGCCTCCAGTGGTCCTTGCCTTGTGGCCTGAGGTCTGGCTGATGGGTAGCAAGGTGACGGTGGTAGATTTCCTGTGTCTCTGACTCTCCCTCTTAAATAGTCATCCATCAAGGAACTAAATAAACAAACAAAAAAGAATAAAAACGCTGCCTGGCACCCTCTTTCCTGGCCCTGCCTTCCATAGCTCTTTCTCCCCTCTCTGCTGGTCTTCTCTCCGCCTCTCCCTTCAACCCAGTGTAAGGATCAGGTGAAGCGGAGGATGTGTGGGCGGGGGAGGAGATGCTGAGGGGATGTGTAAGGGGGGTCTCCTGCTCCTACCCTAGACCCACTGAGAGCTGACCCCAGGTGCTCAGCAGACCCCCTGGCCTCTGTTCAGGGAAGGCCTCATAAGGTTGGGACTTACAGAATGCTCCTCAGTTTCTTTTCCCTGGATTTTCTCTCTGTCCTTCAGCTGCCCTCTGCCTTCACCTCCCTCCTCTGCAGACTGGATGTTGCCCATGAAGTCAACCCATCTCCTGCCACCATCCTGGCTTCTTTGCCTTACGGTCCCTCAGACTCTCCAGCCTGGGCTTGCTCACACCTGTTTTTTCCATGCTTGTAACCAGGCTGCTGACAGCTGGATAAAGCCACACGGCCCTGAGGATAGATGGGTGCCACGCCACACAAGTCACCTTGAACCACAGCTGGACACTTAGTGCCCCCAGAGGCCTTCTGTTTGCTATTATTTTCCACTCTACAGAAGGATTTCCAAACCTTCTCCCTTTCTCAAGAAGTTGCTACTTACTGTACCATCCCACCTGCCCAACCCTCACATGCTTGTTTGGCGAGTGGCAACTGATCCCCTCTCCAACATTTCTCAAAGAGCTAAACAGAATCATCAAACAGGAAATCCATTATTTTGAAGAGCTGACCCAAAATGGGGTGAGAGAGCGACTGTGACAAAGACAAAGAGGAGAATGTAGCAAAGGAGGCTCCCTCCGGAGGGAAGGAAGACAAGTGTGAATTCCCCAACTCCTCAAGCTTCTGTTTAAACCCCCTTCCTTCAGGTCTCGCCCATTATGGTCAAGGGCTCCCAAGGAGATGGTGCAGACGGCCCCCTTCCCCACTGCCGAGCAGTGAACAGATTCTGGTGGGCATGCCCACAGGATGAGTCTCTGTTACTCCTTAGTTGCTCTGCTTTAGACTCAAGATGACTGTGGTCAGACTTAGTTTTCCACTGAGATTTGATTAACAATATTTTTCTGGGCTGTGTTCCCTGGGGCATATTCAGATTCATGCTCAGTGGCTAACTTTGTTCAGGTTTTTCAGTTCTACCCACTTCTCTCAACTTTGGACACAGCACACAACCACAGAAATGTGCACAGAGAAGCCAACACACGAGAAAGAGCCGGCATTTGACTCCTTGAACAGAAAGTCTTTATATGTCCAGGGACTTGGGGAGCAAAGGCCTCTTTCCGCCTCTCAGGGGATGACCAGTCGCATGAGTTAGGCTCTGTCAGTCATTGGTGGAAGGCCGCCTTAACTTTCCAGAAAGGGGCAGCAGACCAGGCTAGTGGGTGTCCACTGCGAGGTTGAAGGGAGCACATGCATTCACTTAGGGCAAGGTGGGACCCTGCCAATTTGTTTGGATGTGCTGCCAGCTGGCAGCAGGACTGAGACCTCCCTGAGGAGAGCCAGAGAGTGTGGAAGGCCCTCCTGGGGTCCTGGCCTGACGATTGAGCAGTAGCTTTCAATGTACTAGTGAAAACTGGCCAGGACAGCCCAGCCCCTCACAATTCACTTCCTACTTTTCTGCCAGGGACTGTAATTTTTTCCAAGGAAAACTTCGTATTTGTTTTTGGTATCTTTGTTGTGTGTGTGTGTGCGCGCGCGCGCGCGCACGGCGCTCGGTGCTAAGGCTCTGTGATCATCTACAGGAACTGGCAGAAGCACTCTCTCCTTTTCTCACTTTGTGTGCTTGACCTTGTGACCTTGTGTTCTAGTGAAGTCTCTGCCACGTAATCTCGTCAGTCTCCTTCCTGTACGATCTCACTGATTTCCCCTTATCCCATGGGCATTTTTATGTCAATAGACTGGAATGTTTCTCTCCTCCCTGGGAAAAGTTCCTCTGGTCTTAGTGAACTCAGAAGTGGAGGAATTCATAAGATTTAGGGAGCCTGCCTCAAATAGTCTCCTAGTATAACTTCCCACAAGGTCTGGAGAGAGGTTAGACCATCCCCCTGCAGTGTCCAGGGATGGAGAGGGGGCAGGTTCCCTTTTCCTGCCAAAGCCGCATGGAGCCAGACAGAGCCACAAGCACACCTATGGCAGTCAAGGGCCCAAGTAGAAGCAGTAATACTAAAGGCCACACTGGCACCTTCTGTTTGCCTGCATTGGGTCACTCTTCCTCATAAGAATGTGGCAAAGCAGGATTATCAGTCCTACTTGACAGATAAGGAAACCAAGCCCGGGACAAGTCAGTCACTCTTCCAAAACTACACATTGTAGTGGATGGCAGAGAGAGGGTAACAGTCTCGTCTTATTTTGAGCTGAGTGGTATTGTAAGGTTGTACCAGGTCACAAGGGAGACAAATACCTCTTGGGAACCTTGAAACATCCAGGCTTAGCCAGTCATTAAGGCTGATTTTATCCAAAGCAGAAGAATTCTTGATCTGATTTGAGTTGGTGCCAGGAAGCTCCAATACTATATATGTGAAGTTCCATCAGTACAGTCATTCTTTCATTTAATGGGTTGTCCCCAGTTACAGTTAAAATATCTTTGTGTGTATAATTCTTTAAGCAGTTATTTACCCCAAGTGTAAATTAATTTTTTGAGTCTTGTTCAATATAACAGCTAATGGAGAGTTGATTTTCTTCCCATGTATTTATTCTTTCAATCAGTGTGCATTTAATATTGCCTGAGGACAAGATACTGTGTGAGTTGAAAGAGGAATAAGACCTAAATGAGCTTAAAATGCAACCTTAAGATACCATATAGTAAGTGCCATAAGAATAACACAAATAGAAAAAAAAACAATTGAAAGCAGGAACTAAGGACAAACACCTGGAGAATTCAGAACACAACAGGTAGGTTGAGCATTTGTGAAAGATGGTCAGGATCTCAAGTGGAGCTGATGGTGGTTTAGAGGGTACCAGGTGAAGAGACAGGAGAGGAAGACATTGCGGAGAGGAGGGAAGTTATGAGCAAAGGTGTCGGGGGTGGGGAACTGCCACATTTGCTTGGGGAATTCAAATTACTCAGTTTGACTTAAATGAAGCATGCCTGTGAAGGAGTAATAGGAGATGAAAATTATAAAGGTATTTTAAGGCCTATTTTTAGAAGGTCTTCAGTGCCAGGCCAAGGAGTATGGTATCTAACCTGGTAGGCAATGAAGACCCTTTGAAAGTTTGTGGGCAGGAGAGTGCCAGGATTCAAACTATGCTTAAGGAAGACTGATCTGGGGGGAGCTATGGATTGTAGCTTCCTGGGGGATATACCTTGAAGTCACCAAGGGTTGAGCTAGGATAATAGTGGTGGGAACTGGAAGGGGGAATTGATCCATGAGATGGTCTCTTGGCTACAGAGTCGCTGTGGTACATGAGGGGGTGGGGGTATTAAAGATGGCTGAGGTGTCAAGTCTGGGTAAGTGGGAGAACGTGGAAGAGAAAGAAGCAACCCAGGAGACAGAACTGGCTGAAGTGGAAATCTGAGGTGTGCCTTTTAGACACTTTGATGAAAGGTAGCCTCTGGTCCTCCAGGCCTAGCGGGTTCTCACAGGCGGGGAGAGTGTTGGGTGAGCATGGCAGGGCACTGGATGGCAGCATCAGGGGGAGGAGCGTGGCCAACATTTGACTTCATTCAAAAAGGTTTTTACTCTTCGATGGGCCCTGTTCTAGATGCTGGGATTCAGGATGAGCAAGGACAAGTCACTGCTTTCCTGGAGCTTTTCCTTTTTATAGGGCAATTAATTAGGCCAAATCCTTAGAGCCTTAGACCGCAGCTTTCCTTCACTAGTTATCATTCCCAATGTGGGACAATTCAGCATCTCCTCCACCTCAAACAAAAGGCAGGACTTCCAGCTCCTCAAGGAGCTCTGGACTCTTCCCAGTCAATACCCCTGGCACTTGCCATCCACCTACAGCTACCCACCCCTTTCAGAATTCACTTCTTTTCTGACTTCTATCATCATAGATTTGTTCTTTTTGTGCTTGAACTTTAATGTAAATGTAATCACACATTTTGGGGGGCTTCTCTTGCTCAATATTATTTTGTTGTTGTTTTGGTTTGGGTTTTTTTTGCCACGTGGCACGTGGGATCTTAGTTCCCTGACTAGGGCGTGAACCCATGCCCCCTGCATTAGAATCATGGAGTCTTAACCACTGGACCGCCAGGGAAGTTCCTCCATATTGTGTTGTTGAATAGAATAGTAGCTTCATTTTCTTATTTTTTTTAAAAAAAATTCTGGGTGTTCCATTGCACAAATACCCCACATTCTATCAATATTTATCCATTCCACTACTGACAGACATTTGGGTTGTTTTCAGGTCTTGGCTATTAAGAACAGATCTGCCAGGAACCTTTGCATCCATGATATTTAATGAACAAATGCACTCATTTCTCTTTGGTGTTTACCTAGGAGTGAAGTTGTTGGATATTCATTAACTCCGCATTAAGCATCTATTTTATATCAGGCTCTGTGCTGGGTGCTTGATATTGAATGTGAGCAAAAACATGGTCCCTGTTCTTATTAATTTTACCAACCAGTGGGAGAAGTTGACATAAACAAATAGTCACAGTAAATGTGTGGCTCTGAAAAAAGAAAGATGTAAGTACACTTTCGCCTTTTCCAGCATGTAGAGGGCTATATGCAATCTCCAGGGAGAACCACACTGGGCCTGAGTATCAGCCCACTCCCTGGAGATGAGGAATTAATGCCCCACTGCTGGGGCTGGACTACAGGTAGGTTTCCAGTGGAGCCTGGGTGGAGGGAAGTGAGGAGCTCAGCTTGGCTGCCTGAGGGCCCTGGCGGCCCAATCCTCGGGTGTATTCCTTGGCCTGGGGTGCATTTCTGGCCTTGCTCTCTGGCTCTGGAGGTGGTCGGGATAATTGAGAGCTTATGTCCCACTCCCCGAAGACTAGTTTTAGCACCCGCATATGCAACCCGCATTTTAATATTATTCCTTCTGACTGGAAGCATTTGGGTCCTTGCCCCTGCTTTTAAAAGGTGGCATTATTTTATGAACATTTAGACATTGATTAACAAAATTCCAAACGCTTTAACTAACGGGGGAAATGCCAAACTTTCTTTGTGTATCCAAGAAAGTAAATGTCATAAAAACTATCCCAAAAGGTAAGTTAAATTATATATAGCCTTTACGCTTTTTCTCCTCATGGCCCCACCAGATGTTTTAAAATGCAGGACACAGGGCTTTTTTTTTCTTTCTCTTTTCTCCAGGGAAAGAAGAGAGAAAACTTGGCTCAGGTCTACTAACTGTAGGGAGAAAAAAAAAAAAAAAAAAAAAAAAAA
>NW_020175671.1:11745-67349 GCF_003031525.2 Neophocaena asiaeorientalis asiaeorientalis
AAAAAAAAAAAAAAAAAAAAAAGAGCTATAACAGGAGCAGGTATGTTGGGAATCCCCCAAGCTGCTGGTTCATAAATATAAAGACAAGGGAACAAAACCGTTGGTTTTTTACCTAGCTTTTCTTACTCACCCCCACCCACCCTTCTCAGATCACCGTCAGGAATTCTGCTCTGATTTCTAAAGCAAGAAACTGAGTTTGTCAAGTTTCCTTGGGCCCGGGAGGCTGAACGGCAGCCATTGTGCGCCTTCCTTGTTGAGCCAGGTGGGCCCATCTCCCATCTCCTCATTCTCCCGTCTCCACCTCCTCCGCCCGCTCCTCTCCATCTTGGCTCCTCGAGGCAAAGCCCTGCATTTGGAGCCCGGTTGCAGGCGCGGAGCCGGCGCGGGAAAGCGCGTGCGCAGTGAAGTGCGGTACCAGCGCCTCTCCCCAAACCTCCTTCTCAGGCTCTGGGTTTCTCTTGTAAACGCAGATCTTGATTTCCCCACCCTCCCTCACCCCCCCCATGCAAGTTCCCTGAGTCTGAAAGGAAGTAAAACAGCTACAAAGTTGGGGGACGGGATATGTCAAATCCTTCAGGTCATATCCTCTGCTTTTGCCACAGTGAGCTATGGAAATAAAATAAACCTTTAGAACCTGGCTGCAGCTACTCCCGCCTGAGCTCCGAGCCAGTATCCGCAGAGCCAGTCCTCTCCTCTCCTTCCAGCACCTTCCCTGGAGTCCCGAAGACTTGTTTGGAAGGAAGAGCAGAAGTCAGGGGTTCTCTGAGGCTTTACCCGACCCTTAAAATTCTCCCTAAGAAGAGCGTTCCCAGTAAGTGTTACCTTGGATCATCCTTGGCTGGAGCGGGATGCCAGGAAGCCAGAGGCGGGCCTGGAAGGCTCCTCTCCTGCCGGCCGCAGACCTGACTCCTCCCGATGGGGGCGCCTCCGCAGCCGCAGAATGGGAACTGGGGGCTCTGTGGAGAACCACCCTGGCCCAGAATAAAGACGGGTCGGATCTCTCACAGTTGGTGGTGTGGGAACAGTCTCTTCACAGGAGGAGCAGATAGACCAGCTTTTATTCATCATGTTTAACTTCCTTTTGGGCAGAGTTTTTCATTCCGACTATCCATCAGAATCCCTTGGAAAGCTTAAAAAATTTAGAAAAATGCACAAATAGCAAAAGCAAGTGGAGAACCTGGAGATAGCTGGTAGGATGATGGAGCCTAATTCAGTCAGCATCAGATCTGTGCCACTGCCATTTTTTAGTAGGGAAGGAAAGGGTTATAAAGTATCTTAGAAATGCAGCCCCCTGGAACCAGAACACACCCAGGATTCTAACACGGAGTCCTGGATAGGGGCAGGGGAACAGGCAGAGAAGAGGGGATAAAGACAAGGGGAAGAGGCTGGGGAGAGACAGAGCAGCGAAGAAGGAAGACAAAAATCTAGACTCTAGTTGAAGCTCTGCTGCTAGCTAGCTCTGTGATCTTGGGAGAACCACCTAACCTCGCTGGGCTTGGGAAAAGTGAAGAGACAATATCGCATATCGCTTAAGCAGGTGGGCTCTGAGGCTACACTCTGGATTCATCTCAACTCTATTGTTTATTAGCTGTGTGACCTTGGGCAAGTGACTTAACCTCTCTGAGCTTCAGTTTTCTCATCCATAAAATGTGGCTTATAGGGTTGTCATGAGGTTTAGACAAAGTAGCGTATATAAAACGCTTGGCAAAGTACTTGAAACACATTATGTGTTCAATATATTTGCTATTGTTATTACCTATCTCCAGGGTCATATAGTGGGTTACAGACAGGCAATATTTTTACCTCATGCATGATCGATTTATTTAATATATATAATACTCTGCATAGGAATACTAATCTCCTACCTTATTTGTTTTAAGACTATTATGGGTATATCTGTTGGGGGAAAGGAAGTAAACCAGATAGTGATACATGATTGTTGTTTCCTCCACAAGTAATTTATTGCAGATGTTAGGTTTTAACACTTATTACATGTTTTGAAGATTGTTATTCTGCTCTCTATCCTCCTGTTTTTATTCTAGACTTTAGCCTTAGGACAGGACAGGGTAGATTTTTGCTGCATTAACAACCCAGAGATCTCATTGGCTTCACCCAACCCAAGTTCATTTTTCATACACCTGGTGTGTCCTGCGTGAGTTGCTGTGCTGCCCATGTCAGGCTCCAGAAACCCAAGATGGAAGCACCATCTTGCTGTGCTTCCCTGATCTTCACAGCTGGGGGAAAAGGGAATGTGGCAAATGATTACGCTTCTTCAGCTTCCACTGAAGTAACACCAGGGCAGTTCTCCGAAGCTGAACTGCCTTAAGTTCTGAGTCTTCCTTTTCCAGATGTGATTTTCCTTATAATTTAATAGGAAATTTTTTCCAGTCTTTTCTTGATTCTGCTTTTGGAGAAAGTACAGTAAAAATAATAAGCTAATGGTGATTTTTACCACCATCCAACCAGACCCCCTTCTTACTCTCACAAGAGATTTTGGCCCCAGTGAGAGCAGAATGTATTTTTTAAAGTATATTTTTAAAAGTTTCTCCCTTCTCATTCATTTTCAACATATTGTTTCCCCAAATTCCGGGTTTTCTGAAATCCTCAAGAGAAAAAAAAAATGTCTGAAAGATTTATATCCCTTCATCATCACCTTGAGTGATGATGTATAAAAAAAAACTTGAGTATAGCTGGCATCTGGTCATCTCCCACACTCAACCCAAACTACTGGCGTGTGGTAGTCAAAGCGTGTGAGATGCTTCTAGGGGCCTGACGCTTCCCTTTATCATGTCCATTGTCAGAATGTCTGTGGAATTGGTTCCTGTGACTGCAGAAACAGATGTCAGCAAAGCAGATGGGCCATTCATTCAGTAAACAATTATTGAGCACCTATTATATGCTGGTCACTGGGCTAGTTCTTCTAAGTCAGCACAGTGATTCAGCTGGACTCAGATCTTGACAGGGGAAGAAAGCAAGTATGGGTTCCCCAGAGAGCAAGCTGATACAGTGTGACCCTGTGACCTCTCCACCCTTGCCATCTATTGCAGACTCATCTCCTGTGGGTCCTGAAGGTGCCACCATGCTCACTGTTGTTATCTAGTCCTCTGTTACTGCCCTTTCTTCACCAAGACTGAGTACCACTTCCTTGCTACTAGTTCAAATCCAACCCATCCTTAGAAACCAGCTGTAGACCTACATCTTTTCTCAGCTCTGAAGGCTCTCAACACTCACCAAGCTCCTTATCTACAGAAATCCTATCACACATGCCATCTCTGCTACCTGTTAGTGCAACTACCTATATATGCTTTATGACTTAACCATTTGAGAGGGAGTCTATTATCTTTATATCAAGTTTCTTTAAGAAAATTGTCGTTTCCTCTTGAGTTAGTGGATTAAAAGTGGCGAGCCCATTGGAGGTATTTAGTGGTTAGGTCCTACACAACATCTAGTCTTTCAATAATAGATGCTTGCAAGCACATATTGGATAGAAGTAAACTTGACCTTGTTCTATTTTTTTTCAGGAAAGATGGAAAGAGAAGATGTGGCTATCTTTATCCCTATGGCTTTGCCTCCTGGACTTCTAGGCTTGGACACATAAGAATTTTCAAGGTAGTTTAAGCAGAGGCCAGAGGATGCTAGCCACTGTTGTGTCAAGACACTGACATCTGGGATTCCAGGTATCTGTGCTTTCATTTGCCATCCGCTTATTCAGGCATCTTGGAGAGCCTCAGATCAGGTTTCATTCCTTTCCACCACTAAGATGTTGAGGGGATATGATGGATGGAAAAGATGGATTCAAGCAAAGTTAACTATAAAATTTATTTATGTAAGAGGGATTTGATTTCTTCACTGAAACCAATTTTAAAATGTGTGTACTTTTCACAAGTGGAAAGGTCTTCAGTTGAATCAAAATACTGCAGAAACAAGGGGTTGAAGTGATGTCCATGGAGTGATGTCCATGGTCTTGAATAACCAATGGTTTTGCAGCCCATTCTTAGTTCCTGGTTCTAAATGCTCCCCCCACCCCACCCCTTCTTAACCTCCCATGCATGAGGATTTACTGGTTCCCTGATCCCATAACTTAACATTCTTCCTCTCATTTTCTTTTGGATTATGGATGTCTACTGGAGTTAGGCTACAATGACACAATTTGTCACTGTCTAATATGCAGTGTTATATTTGAACCTTTCGACTGAGCAGAATAAGTTAGTGTCTTATTTTATTAATGGTATACGTTCAGAAGGGTAGGCGTATTTAAAGTGAGAAATAAGCTGCATAGTTAGGGAAAAGACTGAATGAAAATGACACTTGTCAAAAGGAGTTGCTGAATTTTCTGCCACTCTCCCCCTGGGCCAAGCTTCCCCCATATGGGGATTTACCTGCAGGCAGTTTTCAACATCCTCAGCAAGAAAACCTATCGTATTTTCAACTCTATTATACACCTTCCCCCTCCCTTCCTGTAGTCCTTAGGGGCAGTGGACAAAATGGCCATTCCTTGTTCACTACTAGGAGTGTGGCCAGCTCTTCTTGGAAGGTCTTACCTCCTGCTCAGCCCTTCCTTCAAATTTTCTGCCAAAGTTATCTTAAGCCCCCCTCCGTCAGTTCATTCTACCCCACCCCAAGGTTTTAGAGAGGCTTCCTGGGCTCTGCAAGGAAGCCTGAGGTTTTCGCCTTTTATTCCAAAGGCTACCCCTTTCCTCTTCTCCCCACACAGCCCCCTGTGCTCCCAGTCAGATTTCCCCCAAGCCACACCTAGTCTCATTGCCTTCCAGCCACTCTTTCCTTATTCCCACACTTCCAGAAATCTCCAGTTTCTTTGCGAGGCCTTTCCCAAATGCTTGGGAGAAGAAGGAGTCTCTCTCCTGGAAAGCCATCCTCAGAGTGGCTCCTCTGCCTCTCATTACTCTTTACCTAATAAGAATGCTAATAATAGTAATAATAATAGCAATCGCTAACACGTATAACACTTATTAGGTGCCTATCACAGTCCAAAGCACTTTACATAAACCAACTGATTTAATTCTGGCAAAAATCCTTTGAGGTGGTGTGATGGTTAACTTTATGTGTCGATTTGGCCAGGCCAGGGTGCCCAGATATGTGCTCAGACATCATTCTAAAGGTTTTTGTGAGGATATTTTTGGATGAGATTAACATTTAAATTGGTGGACTTTGAGTAAAACAGATTGCCTTCTACAGTGTGGGTGGGCCTCATCCAGTCAGCTGAAAGTCTGAATAGAACAAAAGTTCTATTCCCTCAAGCAGGAGGGAATTCTGCTAACAGATGACCTTCAGTCATCAACTGCAACATCAACTCTCCCTTGAGTCTCCACCCTGCTAAACCACCCTGCAGATTTTGGACTTGCCAGCCTCCCTAATTGCATAAGCCAATTCCTTAATACCTCTTTCTATATATAGAAAAAAATATATTAGTTCTGCTTCCCTGGTAAACCCAAATACCCATAGGTACTTTTTTTTTTTTTGCGGTACGTGGGCCTCTCAGTGTTGTGGCCTCTCCCGTAGCGGAACACAGGCTCCGGACGCGCAGGCTCAGCGGCCATGGCTCATGGGCCCAGCCGCTCCATGGCATGTGGGATCTTCCTGGACCGGATCACGAACTCGTGTCCCCTGCATCGGCAGGCGGACTCTCAACCACTGCGCCACCAGGGAAGCCCCATAGGTACTTTTATGATTTTCCCATTTTACAGATGTGATAACTGGGACACAGAGAAGTTAGGTAATTTTCCCAAGGTCATCAATACAGTAAGTGATACAATTGGGAGTCTGTCCAACTCCCAGGTCTGTGCTTTTTGCCATGAGATTAAATACGTATCATTTATGCTGTGTTCAGAACCGTTTGTTCATCAGTCTGCCTTGTATATCTTTGTTACTGGATTATTTTTATTTTTAGTTGTCAGCGTTGGGAAGACAGAATCTGGCTATGTAGAGTCCCAGCCTAGACTTGTGAAAGGAGGGAGTTTGGGGAAGTTGGTGATACATGGATGGCACTTATTGTCAAGGCAGTTAATGATTTGCATTGTCTGCTCCTTGACCATCTTCCTTTCTGGTCATCTCGAGACAACTGAGTAAGATCCCATCATTTCACCACCGCATAAAATTTTAGGCAGTATTTTAGGAATTACACTTTGAGTTCCCTAAAGCACATATTTCAGACTAAAAGATATGCCACATTTTAGAAGAGTTGGATCTTTAAAGGTTTCAACATATGTGCTAGCCTTCTGCAAACTGCAGAGCACAGCAAATGCAGGGGTCCAAATGATCCTTGCCCTTCCGAGGTAAATAGACCCATTCCAGACCTGAGAGCTGTGCCCTGGAGTCTGAGGAGACCCACAACAGCTGCAGAACCTGCAACCGCCTCTCCGCCTGCCCCGGAGCCTCATCTCCTTGGGGTGGAAGTGTGGGGGGCTGCTTTCCTTACCCGACATTCATGCTTGCTTTCCCTCGAGCATTATCTTAACGGAACTGTGTTTAAAGTAAGCCCCGGATGCAAGCATTCTGTTGCTAAAACTCAGAGAAGGCTCTGTGACTGCCACAGCTCTGTTGGCACTTTTGTTCTTGGACCTGTTTTCATTTTCCATTGGAATCGTGTGGTTGTTTCTGTGGGCATTTTCTTTTATTTTCTGTGGTACTAAGCAGGACCAGCAGGGTAGAATGGGTGCCCAGCAATAGACCTCTGTGTATCTGTCTTATCTGTCTGTCTGTCTGTCTGTCTCTCTCTCTCACACACACACACACACACACACACACACACACACACACACACACACACAGCAAGACACACAGAGTCTCTTTAAGCAATCCACCACAGCACTAAGCACTGTTTTCAACCTTTCAGGCTATCAGGCACCAGAGTGTTTAAAGTTTTAACAGGCTTGGAGGTGACCCTGGAGTCCACCACCATCTGCATTCATCTGTAATTTATGGCTACCTCTTATTTAGTTGGTTGAGTAAATTGTACCTAAGAGTATTCTTTGAGGCAGTCTGGTGTACAGTTTCACGATTCAGCTGTGTTTTTGCCAACTATTTGGCTTCCCCCCACCCCGCCCTGCTTTCTTTTGGATGACATTCTCAAATACTTAATTTGGAGCTTTGGTCTGGAACACACTTTATCAGACACCTTTTGTGTGCCAAGAGACCCCCTTATCCATTCCATCGAGGCTGACTTTCCACACGCTAACACATTTATTTCTAAATTGCTTTTAAAGTCACCACATTTCCAAATAACATAAGGTAATATGTGGTGCGTTTGGACCACTTGGTGCTTGTGGCCTCTTGCTTCTCCCCGCACCTTCCATCCTTCTCTGGATTTCAGCTGAGGGGAAATTCTTCTCTAAGTGGAGAGGTGAGGGTGACGGTGCCTAACCAAACCATAACATTAATGTTTATTGCAGAAATAAAAGGGCTTACTTTGTTATGAGGTATGTGAGGACATGTTTTGGCCTTGCTTCATGTGCTCGGTCTAACCATGCCCAAAAGACTAAATCAAGGCTATTATGAGGATAATTTATTTCTCTTTCAAGTCTGTCATCATGTGTGTCGATTTGGCGTATTGCGTTTTCTCACTTTCAGGGGTAAGGTCCATATCTGGCAAACACAGATGTAAGGCCATCTATGAAAATTCCCTGCAGCAATTTGTTTACAGTTTCACAGAATTTTGATTTTTTAGCTGAGTCTGGGACTAACTTACTACTCCCTTTTCTATCCACTAAGCATTATGGAGCCCTCAACTTTCCAGAACCCAACTCCCAGTTATGCTGTTGCCTCCAAATAAGAGAGGACGTAATTTGTCTGTATTATGATTAATACATTGTAATCATGTATCTTCTAGGGAAAAAATGTGATCTTAAGACAAGATATGCAACAGAATTAGATCCTCCACTCATACCATTAATCTCCTTTTAAGATCTGAAAAGGGATTAGAGGTTAAATCTTTTAACATTCTTTTTTATAAGTGGAGACTTATTTAACCATCTTAACCCTTTGTGAGAAGGGAATGGGAATTTAGGTTTAAACATGAAATATAAACTTCCCTTCAAATTTCCTTCACAATTTGCATCTTCCCCATCCCGATACACTTGTGGGCCAACTGAGAGGTGGCTGCAGCCACACGTGCAGTCCACTCTGAAGCAGTGTGGAGTCCACCCTCCACGTTCTGTGCTGCTGCCTCTTACTCTTGTCTCCTGGTGCAGAGGCGACTGATATAAATACACTCTGTGCTTACTGGTGGCCGAGGCACGGACACTGTATATCTAAGATCCTTGATCCTTTTTGAACCTCATTATTTTTTCTCTTCAGCATCCCTCCTGCATAACAAGAGCAGATAAATTGTCACAAGACTATGATAAAGGACATTCAAAGATGCTTACGATGAATAAGAAATACACGGAATAAGCACATGTTCCTTCTACTCAGAGGCCCCAATGCCTAAGCTCACACAGAGGCTTCTGCCACCAAATGCTTCTCTATAGCCTTGGAGGACACAAGGCTCCAGAGTAAGCCTCCTTGCTTGGTATAACCCCTTCCCTTCTTTCCACGAACCTTCCAGCACAAGGGCATGCAAAGGGGAGGCTGACTCCAATATTTTTTTGGTGGCTATACCTAGTGTGAACAGGTAACTATTTTGCTAAAAGTGCTTATGAACCTCTTATTTTGCTAGAAAGTAAGGAAGTGCTCAAAGATTAATGGAGACATATCAAAAGCACAGAGGAGCCAGCTTGGAAGGGCTCATACTGGTCCATCTGGGTCAATTTAAGCATAATAATAAATATGATAGTAATAGATTATAACACACCAAACAAAATAAAAATCTACGAGCTCATACTGACACAAGTAGAAAAATAAATAGAAGAAAATACATGTTAACTAATAATCATAAAATCAAAAAGAATCAAACAATAAAATAGAATGCCATGTAACAAATACAGAAAGAATGATGAACTTAGAAAATCAACCACAGATGCTAAAACTAGTGGGTGAAAGTTTGATAAGGAACAGGAGGTTTTCATGATCTTAGAGGGTCCCCCCACCAATTGCTTATTAATTACATAGGAAAAGAGAGTTACTTTACAGTGGAGAAATCCTGTGAACACCACCTTATCCAAGTGATGGAGGCCAATATCACCAATAATGAACCAGCTCAGAGCACAAGCTCCCTAATCTGAGCCCTGCGGAGGGCACAGCATGGCTCTGTGATGTTTCTACCAAAAATTCCTAATCTGAATCTGATCATAAGGAAACATCAGTCAAACCCAAACTGAGGATTATTCTATAAAATAACTGGCCTGTAATCTTCAAAAGTGAACAGGTCAACAAAAACAAAGGCTGGGGAAATGTCCCCAACTGAAGGAGACTGAGAAACATGACCACCAAATGCAATGTGTGTTTCTGGCATGAATCCTGGAGCAGCAAACAGTTCCCTGTAAAGTTCATTTGGGGACCTTTGACAAACTTTGAAAGTGGCCTGTGTAGATAATTTTCACGCAAATTAAATATCCTTATTTTGATAACTACACTGAAGCATTAAGCGGTAAAGGCCTATGATGTCTTCAAGTTACTCTCAAATGATTAAAAAAAATGTATATACATATATGTGTGCACATATAAAAATATAAACACACATATGTGCACACATACATATCTTTATCTGTTATCTATCGATTTATTACCTATCTTTATCATCTATCCATCTGTCCATCTATCTGGAGAAAGAGAATAACAAAGCAAATGGAATAAAATAAACAACTGATGATTCAGGATGAAAGGTATATGGGGTATACCTTGTGCTGTTTTAAATCATTTTAAAATAAAAAGTTGAAAAAAACTTACAAAAATAAATGTGATTAAATTTGATGTCAACAAATAACATGGGAAATCCACTACCATTCCACACTTGCTTTCTATCCAGCTCTGCTGGCTACTCTCTTAACTTTGGGAATCACAGCCAGGCGAGGAGTCTTTCCCCTAACTGTGGTTGTTATACTGAGAGCACACACTCACCTTGTTTAAGTAAAACAGAGGCACACATCCCTGACATCTCTTGCCACATCCGTCCCAGCAGTGAGGAGGGAGAAGGTCCCAGCCCAGGGCGGGGAGAAGGATTCTCACCACTGAGGGCAGGGAGGCGGAGGCTACCTCTGGCGTTCTGGTCTCACTTGCTGGGAGGTTCAGTGATTATGGCAGGAGCATCACACAAGCATCCACAGCAGCGCACAGGCTTTCCAGAGAGAGGACCCGAGTGGCTTTTGTTATGACATCAGCTGGGGGCTGTCTTGGCAACGGTGATCAGGCATCAGCAGGCAAAGTCACACATGGACATATGACCCACCAAGCCTTGCAGATCTTATCTCTAAAACCAGTCATACCCAAACGTAGTTTTGTGCCTCAGTGCAAACCACTGTTTTCCAGAAAATTACGTTCTCTTACTTGCAACTTAGAATCTATAGGTATCAACTGGTTGAGGGTTTTATCTGGTGATTAAAGAGAACTTGTATAGCTGAACTGTAAACGTCATATTGGCTTGGCCGTAGGCCCTGTAATGAAAGATTTTCCAATTCCAAGTTTGGGGCAGACACGAGGTTTGCAATCCAGATGACCGTCGATAGGTCAAAAGCTAACATTGGATTTATCGGTGGAAGCTAGG
This sequence comes from Neophocaena asiaeorientalis asiaeorientalis, assembly GCF_003031525.2. Taxonomy (NCBI): domain Eukaryota; kingdom Metazoa; phylum Chordata; class Mammalia; order Artiodactyla; family Phocoenidae; genus Neophocaena; species Neophocaena asiaeorientalis. The sequence goes on from NW_020175671.1 coordinate 22,403, forward strand.
GTCAACATCAGCTGTTATCACTTGGTGAGTGCAGGGGTGGAAGCCAATTTATAGCCAGGGCATAGGAATGAGAGAATTTGAGGGTATCAAGAGGTTTTCAAGGGTTCTGGAAAAAGAGTTAGTAAATTTTACCTCCTGAATATACTTAACTTGTTTTCATACAGTTTGCTCCCTTTCACAAAAGATTCAGAGTGATTTACAATATGAAAATCTTAGGTATCTTTATGGTTAATAATAATGGTAGTGGCTTCTCTTCACTGGGCCTTCAGTGCTTAGCAGGAACTATGTTATCCCGTCTAATCCTTGCTGCCACCCTTAAGAGACAGGACCATTTGATGAGGAAGCTTCAAACCCCCTCTGTCAGTCCCTCATCACTTAATGATGTAAATGTGCAGGGAAGCCCACTAGAAACAACTCATGGAGAATCCCATTGGTGGGTCCCTGCACAGTGAATTGTGTCCACTTACTGGTGGGTAAGGTCATTCTCTGCAGGTTTTCTGCTGCAGTATTAGTCCCCATTTAACTGTCATACTGTGGATGGACATTTATTTTATTTTGGCAAAAACAATGTATTTAAACACATAAACAAGCATTTTCTTTCTTCCCCCTTGATACACAAACATTCCACTGCAAAGTCATCAATAAAACCTGTCATTTCCAGAAACATATTTTAAAAAAAATGTAATCTTCAAATTGATGCACAAGCACTATAGAAGTTAAAAGTAGAAAATTTAAAGATTAAGTAACTGAAATGGAAGAAAAAAATGAAAATCAATCTGTATTAGATTCCTTCCGCAACCTGGGTGGCTTACAACAGCAGACATTTATTCTCTCACAGTTCTGGAGGCTAGAAGTCCAAAACCAAGGTGTTGTCAGAGTCATACCTTCTTTGAAAGATCTAGGTTCGATCCTTGCCTCTTTTAGCTTCCAGTGATTGCTGGCATTCCTTGTCTCATAGATGCAACACTCCAGCATCTGCTTCCATATTTACATGAGTTTCTCTCCCTGCACTCACCATGTGTCTGGCTTTCTCTCTCCTTATTAGAACACCGGTAATTGGATTAGGGCTCACCCTTATCCTGTAGGTCCTTGTCTTAATGATATTACACCTGCAAATGAGGTTCCCATTCACAGATACAAGGGGTTAAGACTTCAACATATCTTTGGGGGACACAATTCAACCCACAACACAACCCAATATCATAACAGAGGAAAAATATGACCCAAGTTATATAGAGAGGAAATAGGATCTAAATCCCTGAGAGCAACATCTGTGTCTGCTACTTTCTCTATTCATATTTTGGCACCTGCCGTTCAGTCCTTTCTTTGTCTGCTCTGAACTGCAGGTGAGGTAAGGGTAGAGATCCCATTGACCTGGGACTGGAAGCAGCAGCCAAGTCTGCACCGGCTCAATTAATTACATATGTGGTTTTCTGAAACAAAAGGCAAACTTTTAGGTAACAGAATACATAGGCTCCATCGGGTGACCACATATAGCAGCTCTATGTTCCTGGGGTTAAGTCTACAGAAGAAAGTCAAGGAGACACATTTATGTAACTGATCTAATCATCTAAATGATTATTTTGTCAAATTCTGAAATTGATAGGAAAAAGAAAATCCACATGGGTGCTCAGCCCTCTGATAGAGTGTCCTACCATGTTTATTTTATTATTATGATTGCTGGGTCATCTTAAATCTATACTAAAATGATACATCCTTTGGCTCTGCCTGTATAGTATAAGGAAGTATAAGGAACTGAACATTTTCAAGTTCATTACCAAATCCATGACTGCATCTTTGAACTGTCGATGCAACCCTTTTTGCAAGAATTGAATCAAATATGCTATTCAATTTGCTGCTTGGCATTCCACTTAGGGGATGGTCCCAACTCCTTATTTAGTTCTCTCTACTCACAATATATTACTCTCTTCTTGTCATTGGGAATGTCTCCACAGCAGCTGGAGATGCATCGGGGAATAAAGATTCAGTGCCACCCACAGATAAATCTGGGTCGCACTCTTTATTCAGAGGAAATATTTCAGACACGTGACTGACATAAAGCTGACAAATACTGCAGACTCTTGTTTAGTATATTGAAAACATTTAAACCCAAATGTCAAGAAAACACAGTTTTACTGTCACAGGCCAAGGCTTATATTTTAATGTAGTTAGTGCTGAGCGTTGGTAAATAACTCTAAATTTGCATCTCTTATTCACCAAAGGAACACTCTTATGCCTGTAACCACTGGCTTGGCCCTGCAGGAAAAAGTTCCCTAAATGCTCTCTGGGCAGCAAATGTTAACTTAACTTCTCTTTTGGAAGTCCAGAAGTCCCTGCTGTTATTAGGGGAGCTAGCTCTACGGATTTGTAGATGGTAGGACATGCCCAAAACGTTGGAATTCTGGGCTGGTTTAAATTAGGGGCTTCCTTTCATTGTATTCTTAGAGAGTCTGCTGGAGAACACCTAATTTTTCTTTGCCTCTCCGGTCAATGCAAGTAGAAAGCCTGTCAGAGATGAAGCCAGTCAGTCTCACCTGGAAGAAGAGTTCTTCTGGAATGTTTAATTTCCAGGGTGTGAAAGAGGAAGGGGATTAGCGTGTTCTCAGGCAGCTCCAGAGTACAGCTGGGGTCCCAGGAGAGTCTATAGAGGGTGTCTTCAAAAGCATCAGCTGAGACGGGGGAGAGAGAGAGAGGCAGAGACAGAGACAGAGAGGGAGAGAGAGAGGCAGAGAGCTGGAAAGCAATGAGGGGGGCAGGGGAATGAAAAAAACCCTTACACCAGGGAGCCAAGTGGTTGTGGCTTGAAGTATCCTGCATCTTATTTTCTATGATTTTTCCAGAAAAAGCTGGCAATGAGAATAGAAGAATTGCGAACAATGTAGCATGTCCTTGCCAAGATATAAATACAGAAGAAACATTCTAAAGGACCATGTATGGTATCGAATTATCTGCAAAGATGAGGAAAGTAATGACTTAACATTCTCCATCCTCTGCCCGGTGACTCACCAAAGTGGAAAATGAAGCCGTTGAAGGAGTTGAAAGTTACCCCCCGAAAGAGGGGGAGAGGAGTAGCCTTGGGAACAGCTGATCCACTTCGCCAAGTTAAAATGTGGCCAGAACGTTGGTGACAGGAGGTGGCAGCTGAACATTTAGTGTTTCCTTCTGTTCTCCATAATCTTCGAGAGGAAAGTCTCGATTCTGACTCCCCACAGGCTGTGGGCGGCAGATGTTGTCAGCAGCACCTAGCATGGGCTGGATATCACTGAGGATGGGCAGAGGATGGTTATGGTACATGGAACACTCGGCGACAACATGGGTGGAGACAGGTGTCCTGACGCTCTACTTACAAAGGCCCTTCTCCGTAGTCTGTAGTATTTTAGTAACAGTCTTATTGAGATATAATTCACAGATCATATAATCCACCCATTAGTATTTTGTCTTATATGTCTGTTTACTTGTTCAAAATCTGTCTCACGTGATTTTGAGACGTGGCCACGCACGTTTTTACCCATCAATGCGCACCCAGCACATGTCATAATGTGCAATGCAAGCACTCAACAATTATATATTTTTAATAAATACATAATCAATAGATAAAAAGAAAAAATTAGATATCTAGGGCTCAGAAATTGGCTTTAATAAACCCCTCATTCTTTTATTTTTCTCCAAAATCACAGGCAATGTTAAAAATTGGGAAGTACCAAGGAGAGAGAAGAGGCCTCCCTTTGCTCTTAGGCTACTGTTTGACCAGATTACAAGCAGAGAGGAACTTCGGTGGGGAAGTCTTTCACCACCACCCCAAACCCCCTTGCATGCTTAAGAAAGAGGAAGGGTTCTGATGTTTGTCTAGAAAGTATTTGCTTTTCTGCCCTCTTTCCCCTGACTGTTCAGACTGAATCAATTCACTTCGGCAAGTAATTCCTGAGTGAGGCTCAGGCTGAGGCCACCAGGGAAGCAAAAGATGTGACGTGCCCACCCTTCTTCTAGTTCTCCAGCTAAATGCGACAGCAAAACAATTGTACTTGATCTGGAGGAAAAGAAAAGGTGGTGTGAGATTTAATGTCAAATTCCCAGGTCAGACCTTGGGTGCGGAAGGAATTCGAAAAAGGAAGAGATGAGGCTGTAGAGGCGGGTGGGGATGCTGTGCTGGGAGGTGGGGTTTGAACTGCGTCCTGCAGGTGTGAGAGATAACGCCTGCTCTGTGTCCTGGGGCCTGCTGGGTGGAGAGGCCGGGCGAGGGCTGGTGGGAGCTGCTTTCTAAGGGGCCTTGGAGTCCTGGTTCTGCATACTCTGGCTTTGGTGAGAAGTACAGAGACCCAAAGGCTTCCGGGCTTCAGTCTCTATGGGAACACCATGCTTCTCTGCCCCTGCAGCGACGTTCCCTACCAGGGTGCTCTGTTGGTTTAATTTTTATTTTGTTCCTTCTGTAGCATGCAAGAGAGGAAAAGCCTCGTCCACAGGGAGAGGGATTTCTGCAGAGTAAGATTTGTAAATCATTGAAAGCAGTAACATTCCAGAAGAGAACAGCAATAGATCCTGTGTCCTCCCTGCATAAGGAGGAAACTGCCCCAGAAACTCTCCATTATGGGCGTGGCACAAAACAAGGCTTATTTAGTTTACCATTTACATTAAATAATGTCATCATTGAGCTGGGGGCACTTGGCTCTAGGAAGCTGTTTAACTTCTTTCTAAGCATAGAGCTTTTTGCTCTTTTGGCTAAGGCAAATAAATAAATACACACAATAATCACTATTATCAATATAGGGTACTAGTTGTTACTATTTTAAAAAGAGACAGCAACAGATTTTATGACAGACTCATCAGACATTTATGGGAAGATTCAAACCTCAAGGAAGAATGGACTTCTCAGCTTGTTAACTTCCCACAGAGTCTCACCTTGCTTGTTTTGGTGGGCAGGGGAGTTCTTACTGAGTATGGATTGAAAATAGAGTTGGTTTTTCTTTACACAGAAGCAAGTTGTCATAATATTTCAAACTCTTAACTTTTTAGATTTGCAAAACGAGGTTCCCTAGACCGTAATATGAGTTACTTCCTTTAGTCACTTTTTTTCCCTTCTCTGTAGAAATCTTCCTCTTCCTTGATTTCCTCACTGACTTTTTAAAAGTGTGGATAAAAATCTAACAGGGAGAGGAAATTAAGAGAAATAAATGTGCAGATGGTAAGTATAGAAGCTTCGTGAATAAAAGCTGGACATAGTTAGCCTCAGATTTTAGTTCTAAGATGTTTTAAGAATCTGTTCTAAAAAAAAAAAGAATCTGTTCTGAGTGCCATGAAATTAATAAGGCCATTTATGAGGCAGTTATAAGACTCTTCAATGATAGTTTGACTCAGAAGCTGATCTTTAGGGCTGTTAGCTTTTACCAAAGACACATCTTTTTCCTGTGTTTTAAAACAAACTCTTCCTTGACCAAATCCATCTGTTTTTTCTTTTTTTTTTTCTGCTGTTTGTTCCCTCCATTTATTGTGAAATTTATATTTGGTTCATCTTTATCTTCTGATTTTAACCTTTTATTTCACTTCAGCCATCAGTCACTCCTTAGAAAACCTTCTCAAACCGTGCTAAGCTATCACCATATCCTCTGTTCTTCCAGCACTTTCCGCTCATTTTCTCCTTTCCTTCTCAGCCGTGTTTGACTTTGCAGGATCCTACCAGTGAAAGGCTCTTCACACCCCCTTCCTTCTGTCCAGGGTAGGGAGGCAGCCTAGAACCATCTTCGCCTTCCATACTTGACTTCCTTCTCTGGAACCTTTCTCTCTCCACAACTTCTACTGTTGGGATGCTCTTGATGCTCATGTCTTCTTCTTCTTTTTTTTTTTTTTTTTTTTTTTTTTTGCGGTATGCAGGCCTCTCACTGTTGTGGCCTCTCCCGTTGCGGAGCACAGGCTCCGGACGCGCAGGCTCAGCGGCCATGGCTCACGGGCCCAGCCGCTCCGCGGCATGTGGGATCCTCCCGGACCGGGGCACGAACCCATGTCCCTTGCATCGGCAGGCGGACTCTCAACCACTGAGCCACCAGAGAAGCCCTGCTCATGTCTTCTTACCCTCCTCCTCCTCCTTCTCTCCCAGTGGCAGAAGGACAATCCCTTGCTTTTTGCTTCTCCTTTGCCCTCCGGAGATTCTTACGCAAAGAAGGCCTTCTTGTCGGGGATTCATATCTTTCCAGAGGACCTGTTATAAATGAAGGTATTGCATTCCTTACCAAAAGCTCACCCTCATAGAATGCATAGCTACTCCTTGCTTTTAAAACCAAACCAAAGACTCAACAGCTATAAAACTGGGAATTTTACTTAAGTGGTAAAATTATAAGACTAATATCTACCATGGGAATTTGGAACCCCAAGGGACCTCAGCTGCCATTCATTTAATCCAGGGGTTTGCAAACTTTCTCTTTTTTACGTCAGAACTCCTTTTGGATCAAAGAAAATTTTAGATGGAACCAGTATGGACTCAGATTAAACTGGAACGGCTCTGGTTAGTTCTTCCATGCCTTTCCTATACCTTCACCCCACTGTCTGAGGCCCTGGGGAATTAAGCCCAACCTGGCGATTTATAGATGAGAGAACCAAGTCTCAAAGGCGAGAAGCTAAAGCCGAGAGCCTGAGGACTCCACAGTCTCCCTTTCTGAATGACCAGCCACCTAGACCCACCCTAACCCTGGCCAGAGGTTTGCAAAGTTCGCTTAGCAATATGGAAAGTCAGTGAACTAAGGTTCAGTATATCTAAAATGTAAACTATTTAAAAGGAATATGCCAGCAACATGAAGCATTCAATTAATACAAAATGTATTTGCTTTCTTAGTCTGTAGGAAGAATCCAGGGTTAACTTTTTAGATTCATGTCTATTTTTAAAACATCCAGAAGAATTTGGACAGATGGTTCTTTTCCTTTTCAATGAATTCTCCGTAACAAGCAAAGGCTTCAGAACAATTCCGTCCACCACCTTTGAAGAAAGCAAGTATAGCACCTACATATTTAAAGTTGTCATTAAGAAAAATTGTTGTGGGTGTTTAGGGAAGAGGAGACTCTTGAATCTGCCCCCTTTCCTTCTGCTTTTCCTCCTACCAAGAGTGAGAGCAGCTGTGCAGCAAAATTAGCTGGGAAAGGGAGGAGAAAGGCCAGGCCACAGCATCTGCCTGATGACAGTGGGGATGGTGCCTCTCTAGGGGCCGACTGCCTTTTTAAACACCAGCTGAGAAAATCCCTGCCACCCCTCCCTGAATTGTTAAACATTTATTCATTCATTCAAACAATATTTCTCGAATACCTGTTGTACAAGCATTGTGCCAGGCTAGAGATAAAAGACCACGGCAAGGCTTGATTTGCATCCTGCTCTGTGATAGAGAATGAGTACATTTCCTGGGAAGGAACACAGTTCATTAAGATAGGTAATGCACTGTTATGGACTGCACGTTTGTGTGCCCCCCAAATTCACATGTTGAAACCCTAACCGCCAGTGGGATGATATATTAGGGGGTGGGGCCTTTGGGACATAATTAGAGCATGAGGGTGGAGTCTTCATAAGGATTAGTGTGCTTATAAGAGGATGAAGGGACCAGAGATCTCACTGTCTGCCGCATGAGGATACAGTGAGAAGGTGGCCGTCTACAAGCTAGGAAGTGGGCCCTCACCATACACGGAATCTGCTGGTGCCCTGATCTCAGATGTCTCAGCCTCCAGGACGGTGAGAAATAAATATTTTGTTGTTTATGGTATTCTGTGACAGCAGCCCGAGTTGACTGAGACACACACAGAGTGCAGGATCCTGGGCACTTGTGGAATTGTGCTTGCCCTTCTATTGCTTTGTCAAGCAACAAAGGAAACTCTCCCCTTTCATGAGATTCCTCTGGTCAAGGCATAGAGAGTAAACTAAAGATAGTGCTTGGAGGTAGAAGTGTGGCTTCTCATGAGGGTTTTGAAACATCTGAATGAGCCAGATCCTGGGCTACTGATCTGAGAGGTTGGTAGGGATGACACATAAGTTATTTTCAATGTCACTATACTCCCAACATGCTGGCTCTGATTTGACTGCCTTAGATAAATGTAGGGGATAAAAGGAAGAAAAAATAAGTTGTTTTTAACTCCTTTCATACAAAATTGAATGGGTTTTTGGCTTGAAGTGTCTTTAGGAGAGAAAATCAGTCAACATGCTTAGTGACAGCTTGTGTGAAATATGTAGCTGTTTTTTACAGAACTCTTAACAAACCTTGGAAACTGGAAGGTCACTTAATATGCTCTCTGGGAGAGGGGGTTCCGTGCTGCTAAGAGTAGGATATTACAATTTCCTCCACAAAGAAGAAAATATGCACAGACACCTGTGAGACAGAGTGAAAATCACTTATTGGGGCCATCAAACTACTTTATAGACAAAGTGTTTACTTTAAGGTAACTGTCAGCTCTGATGCACCTCCTCCTTGGAGCCAATATTCCTCTGTGGGTTGAAGCTGTGACTTGGAGCTGATACTCCTCTGTGGGGTGCTCCTTCCAGCCCCAGTCAGTCATTTGAGCAGCAGTTTCTTCTTGTCAGCAGCAGGCTTGTGTGCTCTCTGGGAGCCCAAGGGAGATGAGGACTCATTTACTCACAGAGAGCCAAAATCAAGGGGTGACGGGGACGCCAGTGTTTATAGAACCTCTTGTGTTCGACTTCAGATTAGTCCTACATATTTTCAGTTGTTGGGGAGAATTCTGCTGATATGTTCCCAGATAAGCATATGTAGTAAACATACAATAAATGTGTTCCTGGAAAAAATAAAAACCTTCACTCAAAATGAAACAAGATGGAGTGTGTATGGTGGAGGTGAGGGGTGGAGTTGGAATCATTTTTAAACCCACTAAGGAAACTTGCTCTATAGGGGAATTGCCTGCATCTTTGTAGAGTAGACACATTAATATTCATCTTTTTTTTTTTTTTTTTCAGTACGCGGGCCTCTCACTGTTGGGGCCTCTCCCATTGTGGAGCACAGGCTCCGGATGCGCAGGCTCAGCGGCCATGGCTCACGGGCCTAGCCTCTCCGCGGCATGTGGGATCTTCCCGGACCGGGGCACGAACCCGTGTTCCCTGCATCGGCAGGCGGACTCTCAACCACTGTGCCACCAGGGAAGCCCAATATTCATCTTTTAATGTATCTTTTGTGTAAGTCCTGGTCATTACAGGTTATATCAGGAACATTTTAAATGAGGGAAAAATATATAACAGCTTCATATTTGTTAACGGGCTCTGGTAGATTGAAAACATTTACTTTGAAATTCTTGAAACAGACTCAGATTTGCTTTTAAGACAGGTGCAAGGAGGGGGACGGAAGCAGAAGTGGGACTCAGCCTGGGCTTTCTCTTTCCCGGGTTATGCTGGAGTCTGGAGAAACTTTGAAAAGGCAGGCGGGGGTGGTCTCCGTGAAGTGAGGCATCTGAGTCAGTGCAATTACTCATTAGAATGATGGGGAAATACCAGAATAACAACCACAGAGGCATTCTCCCCATCTGGAGTCTGAGGATGTGCACCAGGTGGTGGGACCTTGGATGCTGGCTCCCATAGACTGGCACCATTGGTGGGCTCGCTCTCTACTGGGGCTAGAATTTATCTCCTGAATTAACTCTATCTCTGGTCTTTACCTTTTCCCCAGGGTACATTCAGAATGTAACTGATTCTGAAAAGCAGCCCCTCTGAACCATCTTGCTTGAGTCCCAAGCAAGCAGGTTGCTTGCGGGCCCCAGCAGCTCACCCAGCCCGCCTCTCCCAGCCTCCAGGACAGGGACTGTGCTGATAGAAGGAAGGGGGAGTAGGCAGCCTGCACGGGATTGGGCTTGTGAGAGAAATCGCGGTCCCACCCGAATTTCCCCTGCCTTCTTCTGGGGGGTGGAGCTTGCTGGATGTGCGCTCAACACTCTTATTGGCTGGAAACGACTCTGCGGGTTTTCTTCCCTAGACAGTGAGGTCCTGGTAGGCAGAGCTGTGCCTCACACTTCTTTTGTGAGCCCTCTGGGAGCCCAGACTGTCTATTAGGGATGTAATGGAGCATCCTCTTTAAGACAAAGGCCCTGGAACCAATTGCCTTTGTTGAACTGTATACCTTTGAGTAAATTGATTAATTTCTCTGTGCCTCAGTTTTCTCATCAGCAAAGTGAGGACAGTAATAGTATTACATGGGTTAATATATGTAAAGCACTTAGAACAGTGCCTTACAACAGTGATAACAGCTGAATAAATGTTAGCTATTATTTTCAGTCAGATTGAAGTTCTAGGCCTTTAGGTCTTCCCTTGATGTCTAGTGTATGGATATCTAGCTTATAATAAGTATGTGTTCCCTGCTTTATTCCATAAATAATTTAAGATGGCATTCATGTCCTGGCTTAAAGGATACATTTCCAGAAGGTGCCTATAACCATCTAGAATTGGAGGACAGACCCAATGATTCATCCCAATGTACCCAAGTCACTTGGCCAAAACCAGCCCATCCTTTTGTTCTCCCAGAAGTTTAAGTGTCTAGAAGGCAGTGAGTGCCTGGAAGGCTGAACGGTCTTATGCAGAGGTCTTATTGAAGGTTTTCATACTACTCGGTTATAGGCAGAATTACCCTCTGGCTCAGGGTGCTTGGAGAAAATTCCATGGCATGGAAACATAAAATCCTGCTTGTTTTCCAAGGATGGAGGTCTTCTAAAAAATATGCTTGTCATATAAATGGTCTTTAATGGTTGGGCTAACTTGTTTTATTGAAAATGGAGGCTATCGATATTTATTTTGCTCCCAAATGGCTCCATTCTTCTAAGAAGCCCAAAGGATTTGAGAAGATGATCTCATGCTGTTATGTAACTAGTCAGACGTGAGCAGATCCTGCCGCATCCTGGATGGGATCATCTTTCCCTCCTCCACTTGGCCTCTGGTGATCAGAACACAACCAGAGATCCTCCCTCTTGTGGTCAAGGACCAACACCAGGTTTCCAGCTATATCCGGACTAAGCAAGATAAAACTGCCAGTACAGGTTGTCACAGGTGCACCAAGACCTAAAAGGTGACTCAAGGTAACCTGGGGTTCATTATGCGGATTCGTAATAAATTAGCATTGCGGTTTTTGCCCCTTCCCCTCCACCCCGGTTTTGCTTGGGTGCTTATGGGTAAGTGCCTGAGCACTAGGAGAAAAGTTATATAGCCTAAAGCTGTCAATCAACTTGTAAGTCAAATGACACAGGACACAGGGAGGGACCATCACTGTAAAAAACCCCACCCCACCCCATTGTGGGGCTGCTTCTGCTCTCATCTTTTCTTGGGAGTGACTTTCACTCTGCTTAATAAAATCCTTGCTCCTTAAAACTGCTCTATGCCCCTCAATTGAATTCTTTCCCTGCAGAGGGCAAAAACAGAGGAAATCACTGTTCCACCAGTGACAATGCCAGGGGAGGTGGGACTTTTACCTGGATTTTGTTAGAGGTGGGACAAGACAGCTGGACAACTGTCCTCAACCTTAGAAAGAAATAACAATAGGGCTAGTTTGATTTTTAAATTTATATCGATAAGTCAACCAATCTTGATAGGTTACTGTATGGGTAAGACCCTATGCTAAAGCTCTGAGTGATAGACCAGGTCCTCAAGGAACATAAATTTAGCATAAATGCTCTCTTTTAAAGTAGTCTCTAAGTGAACAGTGAGTCAGGGCCCTGTAGTTTGTGCTGTCAATGTTCCTCTGCAAATCTCAGCACGAACACCAAGGTTGGTGCAGAGAGGTGAGAGGCCTTCAGTCAAAATCCTGAGCAGACTCTACAGCACAAGCAGATGTGTTATCGTATTTGGAATGTGAATGGCTGGGGCTTCAGCTATCGAATGTCCGAGTTCTCTGGTCCAAATAGTTGGCATGGGATGGCTTTGATTCGAAAGGCTCTCTTGCTGATTTTAATTAGGTAGAAATACAGTGTAAGTTGAATTCTTCACTGCTTGTGAACCAAGGAAGATGGCCTGCAGCATCACTCAGGCCCCAAGAATTTCTCAAGTGCTCTTTTCTGGCTGTGAAAACAGTCTTCCTCATCCAGGAAAAATATGGAGGGCTTATAGAGGAAAAACTATGCCTAGAAGCTGTCAACTTTAGATCACTTTTTATACTGTATGGATATGAAAACAAACCATCTTAATATGATTCTATGCGTTTTCTCTTTGGTATGTTCACGTATAGATCTGTGTGTCATCAGGGGACCCCCACCCCAAACCAGCCTTTCATTAGGCTGTCAGGAAGGATAAAGCCTGGAGGAGGAGGGGAGGGCAGGAGAGGTGTGTACCCCATGGGCTACTACCTCGTGGCTGTTCTTTCTCACTCCTTTCCCAGGGCCACAACTTTTCCAGGAATAAGGGCCTTTCGAATTTCCCCAACACCTAATCATCCTGGAGTGAGAAGGGGCCAACTGATGGTAGCATGAGTTAAAGCTCTGCTGGGGGCTGCCCTATCCTCCCACCTGGAATCTGGCAAAATTCATATCTGATGGGGAAGCCCAGAGGAGAAAAGGGAGGAAGGGGCCAGAGGAGTAGTGGACATTTGTTCATACATTCATCCCTTTATTTCACCCAAGGTCTGTATCAGGCACAGGGTTAGGTTTTGGCAACCCCAAATCAATTCACTTATTTTTTTATTTTTTTGCGGTACACGGGCCTCTCACTGTTGTGTTCTCTCCCGTTGCAGAGCACAGGCTCCGGATGCGCAGGCTCAGCGGCCATGGCTCACGGGCCCAGCCGCTCCGCGGCATGTGGGATCCTCCCAGACTGGGGCACGAAGCCGTGTCCCCTGCATCGGCAGGCGGACTCTCAACCACTGCGCCACCAGGGAAACCCCAATTCACTTATTTATGCATTCATTTATTGAAGAAATATTTGCTGTGATATTGTGATTTGTAATAAGGAATATATATAATTTAGTCTTTGTTCCCATTTCTGGCACAGAGTTCTAAAACCATTGGAATTTCCTAAGTGTTAAGAACAGTTAAGATGTCTTATGTTATGTAACATGTGTTAAGATGTGTTTTATTATGTAATGAGGCAACTTTTCCAAAGCGCTCTGTAACCTAAGGATGGGGCTGTGTGCCAAGGCACGCAACCTTGTAACTAGGGGGTCAGAATGTTGAGTCCCATCTCCAGCCTCTGGGGAGGGGAGAGGGACTGGAGGTTGAATCAGTTGCCAATGGCCAGTGATTTAATCAATCATGGTTATGTAATGTTGCCTCCATAAGAACCCAAAAGGATGGGGATCTGAAAGCTTCCTGGTTGGTGACCATGTGGAAATGCAAGGAGAGTGGTGCACTCACATTGCAGGGAAGCTCCACGCCCTGTGTATCTCTCCATCTGTCTATTCCTGAGTTATATCCTTTTGTAATAAACTGGTGATCTAGTAGGTAAAATATTTCTCTGAGTTATGTGAGTGGTTCTAGCAAATTAATCGAACCCAAGGAGGGGGCTCCTTGTGAGGCAGGAGATAGATGGGCCCCAGGCTGAGCAGTTGGAATCTGTCCCCTGTGGACAGATTCTCCAAGATACAGATAATAGCAGGAGCAGAGAGGAGCTGAGGCCTGCTTGGATAAGAGATAAAGAGACCACATATTTCTTATTCTTGAAATCAAGGAGACCTCCCCGACTACACATGTGCAGAAAGGCTCCTAGGGGGCAAAAAGGGAGGGGGCGCCACCCCATAATAGGTGGTGTCAACCTCCCCATAGGCCTCTGCATTAGAAGCCATATCTTGGTAAAAAAGATGTGCACACATGTCCAGGAGGGGCCTAGGACAAGTCAGGTGTGGAAAGGAAATGAGATAATTGGCCAAAGGTAAACAAAGACCCAGAAGAACTGCCCTATATAAGTGATTTGAATCACCTTCTCATTAGGGGGGACACCAACAGCCTTTTTCTCTGGGTGTGTATTTCTGCCTTGCTTCTGTCTTAAATAAACAAACTGTTTCTCTGTGTGCTCTCTCACATGTTGTGCTATGTCTCTAATAATAAACTTTGTACCTATTTTTGTGGTTTTTCCCTCTTTGAGAAATTCATTTTTCAAATGGGGCAAGAGCAGGCCAACTTTGCCTCTATCCTCTAGCCCCTGGTGGACTAGTGGCTAGGATTCCTGGTTTTCATCCAGGCTACCCGAGTTCAATTCCTGGGCAAGGAACTAAGATCCTGCTTCAAGCCACTGCTTTCTGCTCTCTCCCTGAGATCAGTTGGAACCTCAGATCTATACCTGGTTGGTCAGAAGGATAAGGGGCAACCTGGACTTGTGATTGGCATCTGACATGTATGTGCTGGGGGGGTTTGTAGGAGGAGCCCTTAACCTGTGGGATCTGATGCTCTCTCCAGGTAGATAGTGTCAGAATTGAATTGAATTGCGGCACACGCAGCTGGGGTACAAGAATTGCTTGGTGGTGTGGGGAAAAACCCTAATTAGAATGCTTATTTTTTCAATGACCAGTATGGATCAGACACTCAGTATGGATTAGGCACCGGGCTTCAGCAATGAACAAGGCTGATGAATGGACAAGGAGTCATTGCAATCTTGGAGCTTGCCTAACAGAGCCTGTGGGGAAACAGACAAGCAAATAGGCAGTTCTGACACACAGAGAGTGCACCTAACCAGCTCGAGGGTTAAGGAAAGCATTCAGGATGAGACTATATTAAGATGTAATGGATGAGGGGGTACCAGGTGAGTTCATCTTCTAGCTAGATCTTTGAAATTGATCAGTAGATCCTAATGTATTTCTTCTGGAGTCTTACACAACACTTTTTTTTTCCTAGTATATAACATTTGGGGTGTTGAGACCAACATAATGTAATTTTTTCCATTCCTTTTGTATATTATAATAATATAGTCACATTCTTTCTAAAAGGAAAACATCTAATATATACCCAAATGTATGACATCATTTCTTTTTGAAATTTGGGAAAAATTTTGGGAGGAATGAACCAGTGAATATAGAGAAGTTTCCTTTCACTTTACAAATGATGATAATCATTCTAAATTAAATAAGATCCAAGGACCACATGCTGTTGGGGAGATAGAGGAAACACAGGTGGGAGTGAAACTCGGCATATCCCTTCTGGAGAGCAACCTGGCAGTACCCAGTCAAATTAAGGCATTCCACTCCTGCAGATGGGTCCTAAATATTTCCTCACAGGTTCCCCGAAAGAGACACGTGCAAGTATGTTCACTGCAGTGATTCTTGTGGTTGAAGGTAGGCGGAGGCTGTCACCACCCAGGAGACATGGATTAGGTATGAAGTGCTGTGCAGCTGATAGGAACAACAGGCGACAGTAAACATGAGAGGCTGAGTAGCAACTTCTAAGAAACGTTATGAGATCTACAACATAATGCCACTCAGATAAAGTAAAAGACATGTGTAGAGAAGTACCTGATGCATTTTATAAGTGCACACACAAACAGGAGGATTCATATCAAACATTAGAATGGTTTCCTGGTTCGAGTAGGGAAACAGCAGAAGAGAATGGGGGAAAGGGATAACTAACTAACACTAGAGAGCAGCCTTCCTTGGACCAGTTGTAGATAATGTGACATGAACTAGAAAGCGTGATTAATGTTTCTGAAGTCCTCTAGAAAAGGAAAGAAGAAAAGCAGGAAGGAAGAAAGGGAGGGTGGAGAAAGATGAAAGAAAGAAAGGAAAGAAAAGAAAGAAAGAAAGAGGGGGAAAGAAAGAAAGGAAAGAGAGAGAGAGAGGGATGGAGGGAGGGAAGGAGGAAGAAAGAAAGGGAGAGAAAGAAGGGAGGAAGGAAGGAAAGAAGAAAAAGTAGGATGGGCTAGGAAAGGAAGGAAGGAATGCAGAACCGTTCTATAACCTTCCCCCTTTCCTGTCCTAGGAGGGAAGCTCACTGCCCCCATTCCCACTGGGCTTCAGAGAGCGTAGGAGAGGGCAGCAAAAGCTCACCAGCCATGGCTGAAGAGGCTCTTGAGAGTCACAAGATAGAAGAGGAAGCTTGGGGTTTAGTAACTCCTAGAGTAGCACCTAATGGAGAAAAGAAGGAACTCTGGGGGGAACGAGGAGTTAAGGGTATTGGTGATGGGGGCAAGGGGTGTGTGGAGGAGGCAGTGGTGTGAGGAAGGGAAAAGGCATCTGGAAGAGCCCACCTGCCTCTCCTTCCTGGACGGGAGCCTGGCTCCATGGAGCTCTCTGTGGGTGAGAAGGGCGGCCCCCGACTATCAGTCGGAAGGACCAGGACCGAGCTCACACTCGCAGAGCATTAGCTCAACAAAGTCAGGCTATCACAGATCCTAAGGAGTTTTTCTAGGCAGCTTAAGGGGCATCCCGGTGAGAGAGAAGTTTCCCTCAAGCCCAGGGTCACATGGAACTGACCTTGGACCATGAAGAGGGAAGGAACAGACAGCTACTTACACAGCAGCATCTGTGTCGTAAGGATAAGTCCTACCTTGAGGTCATGTTATTTGATGCTGTTGTAGGAAATCACAGAATCACTAATATTAGAAAGGTTCTTAGTGGCCACTTCTGATGTTTTCCAGCTGAGAAAGCTGAGGATCATGTAGATTCAAAAGCCCCAGGTTCTGCTTCCCCACAGCACTTCCTACATCTGAAACTGGAATATTCTTGCTATGAAAGTCAATATGGGGCCGGTGGGCGGTGCGGGGGGTGGGGGGGTTCCATCTGAAGAGAGTGAGTAACAGGAAAAGGAAAACGCCTGTGCTTCCAAGATTCTGTTTTAGATAATTATTTTTATTACTTTAAACAAGGGCAGAGACTAAAAATACTTGACATATCAGCACATTCAATCTTAAATTGATTATTTTTCAAGGTTTTCCATTCGACACTGAGAATGAATTAAATTTCCATCCCTAAAAACATCTGACAGAAGAAATTCATACGTTACACATCATATAGTGAAAAGGAACACAAGCATGACATTTGCTCATTTTTCCTGCAGGAAAAAAAAGAGCTTTCCTGAGAAATATTCCTTGAGATCTTTGAATTCAAACATCGGCTGGGCAGCTCCTTTTCATAATTGGGAAAGTTGTGTTTGACCTTTGCCCTCTGCCTCACTTCTCCCTTGTTCTTTCTCTTCCATGGGAATAGTTAGCTCCCTAAATAGTTAAGAACATACTTTTTATCCTACCTGTTTTATTTTCCTATTTATGGATTCATTTCTTCCTCTCACAGCAAGCTCAGTAAAACATTTGCTTTTAATAAGAAAAATTGTTGTTTAAATAAGGTGTTTTTCTAAAATTTTTTTCCCCAAATCTGCAAGGTTATTTCTGGCATTAGCTTCTAGTAGAGTCCATTTATTTATTATTGTCCCTGATTAATAGCCTTTTAATTAGAAGTTATTAATATAAAATGCCACATTTATTCTCTCATCCAAGAAAAGAGAAAGAAAAACTCATATATTTTCATTTGTATTTTTTTGTCTGCTGCCATTTGGTAGCTAAGAAAAAAATAAATGTATATCTTATGGTAAACACACATTTGTTACATTACATTCTAGAATATACCATCTGTATTTGTCTGTGTACTCAAGAAAATTATATATTGTTCACCTGGGTTGCAATTTGTGTTCTGGCAAATCTTTATTTGCTCTCAGGGGAACCTATTTGACATAATTACATTTAATTGATATTTGTGGTGATGGATTAAGGAGAAAGGAAACGTCATTTAATGTGCTTCAGGATTTTACGGGTCTTTTATTTCTTGTCTGGGTTTTCAAGATACATGTAACCACATTTTTTAAAGCTAGGTACTTAGATAAATTCAGTCCTTTATTAAAATAGTGCTCCAAGTGGAGTAGAATTTTAAACTGTCTAGTGTCCTTCTGCTAAAACAGTGAAGAAAGAATTGAATCTTTCTCCTTCAAATTACATTTTTGTAATTGTGTCATCTAAAGGTTTATATGATTAAAATATGCTGTCCATGGTTTAGCGGCTGATTTGGCTCATGTCCAATCCCATAGAAAAAGAATGGGTAGCTGCGGGACTGTTGCCTCACTGAAGTTTGTAATTTCCTCACATGCTAAACTGTGAATTTGGTTTTCTTCTCATGTCAAGTGCAATGGAACTTTTCTTTCTTTGTTACCTGTCAATGTGAAAGAGTTGATTTATTTAACTGATGGCTCCAGGCAACATTCAGGGCTGCTATATATGTCAAACCTAGCAAAATGGTAATTTGTGTTTGTATTACTGTTTTGTTCATGAAATTATCTGTTGATTTTTAGCTCCTTTGTAAATATAAGTGCTCCTAGTGAGCAAATGCAGCCATCAGTTAAGTAAACAAAAAAATTAACTTTGTATAAAAATGTAATTGAGGCCAGTTAATGTTGACATAGATAGTTGTCACAAACTTAAAGTTGACACACTCAGAGCTGAAGACAGAATCAGGTTAGGTCAGCAGCTGAACAGATTAGCATATTTGTGTCTGAGCATATTAATTTTACTTTATGGGAAATGATTATTAAATAAGACTCCAGAAGACACAAATTTTTTTCTGAATTTTAAGGAAAAACTGTCGCATATAAATGACAAATTTCTTGGTCAAGGCAGAATACTTCTTACGAAGTGAGCAAATGCCTTCCCTAGGCCTGTTCTTCCCCAGGAGCCCCAACTCAGTATTAGGGCCACTTCCCCCCCAAAAAAGTCAGTCTAGCCGATCTCTCTTTTTGTTTCTCCCTCTGTACCTAGAAAAATGCGTAAACGAGAGAGTCCCATCTAACATCTCAAAGGCAATGAGGGGAATCCACTCATCATTCTGTTCCTGAGAGTCTCTTTGCCGGAGTGAATGGAGCCATCGTTCACTAGCCGAGTCATCCTAACCAGGTGGTGGCCTCCTGTGTGTGGGAAGAGCTCAGGGGTTTCTGACTCTTGGCCTCCCTGGACTTCAGGTTTCACTCCGGAAGAAGGAGGGGATGGATAGAGGATCCCCATGAGCTTCAGGTTCTAAATTTACTTGGAATCATATTGATTTTCCTACCTCTTTAACTGTCATGTACTCAGACCCCCTAGTTGTCATATAGTTTCTCCATGTAAACTAATACTCATCCTCCTTCTGAAGGAAGACTTTTGGAAGAGCTCCTCATTAGTTCTTTCTCAGAGGGCAGCCAAATTTTCCCAACCTGAGGTCCAAAAAGCATGCACGTCATTAAATATTCAGTTATCCATCTCTTCCTCACCACCCACTACCTCTATTCCCAGAGAAACTGAGGCCCAGAGAGGTCAAATGACCTCAAAGTCACACAGTGTCAGGAACTTGACCCACTGCCCCAAGCGAGAGTCTCTCCTCCAACCAGCTGTGCTGTGATTACTAAATCACTCAATATTGGACAATTTCACTTGGCAAACAAGTAATCCTAAAAGCAAAATAATAAATCACTCCCGGCATCGTTTTTGAGTTGTTGGATGTTTCTAGCTCTTTTGAGCATTTTTGTGGGTTGAGAGACAGGGAGCAAGTAGGGAGGGGAAGAGAGAGAGACAGAGAGACAGACAGAGAGACTTGTTTCCATTGGAGAAGATTCCCCCTCCTTTGGCAGAGAGAACCTTGTCTTTAGGGCCATGAGAATGTGTTTCCTGCGGCCCACCCCTCCCCAACCCCTGTCTTTTCCAGGGCTGGTATCTTCACTAAGAAATCAATGACCAGATTAGGGGGATGCCAAACTGTTGCTTAAAATTCCCAGGTGGGATGACTTGTTCCCCCAACTCCAGTGTGAGGTAGGTTCCAGCATGAAATTCCTGGGCTGCTATGTCATTTTGCATTAAACCATCAGTTTGTTGGCCCAAGATGACAGCACATGACACGTCCAAATAATTTTTCTGTCAAGTCTATTCAGAGAAAGGGCAGGAATGAAGTACGGGAAAGCAAGTTTGAGGGAGATGGAGTTCTTTCTGACAGATGGAATAGCACATTTTCTCTGTGTTTTTAATTTAAGGCCCTGAAACTGGCTCTTCACTCTAGAAACTGACATGTTTCCAGGACTGAAGTGATCCTGTTTAACGTAAAGAAGGGTGAGAGGGTGACAAGGGTGTACTCCATCAGAAGTCTCAAATGCCAAAGGACTCATAGGCAAGAAGGAAAATGCATAGAGAGAATGTGACAAAATGCAATTTTGGATGAAGGCTGTCCTTTCTCTGATAGGAACATGGATTAGCTTCTGTTCTTCTCACCCCCAACCATCCGCCCTACAAGTTGGGATCACCTGACTTTAGTATTAAAAGGGCACAGATAGAGACAGAAATGATGCTAGGATAATTCTGAGGATCACCGAAACTTCTTTCCCTTTTTGAGAAAATTGGATAGAGCCTGACAGTTCACCCACCCAAAATGCAAATCACAATGTCATGCTGACCATGGAGGATTTTTGGATGCTGAATGTGTTTAGGTGAAAAATGTAGGATTTGAAGTCTCTCTCCTGCCTTTTCTGGGTCACGTGATCCTGAGGGAGTTACTTATTCTTTTGAGCCTCGGCTTCCTCATCTAGAAAATTAGAATCAAAAACTTACTACCTCACAGCGTTGTTGGGAAGGTGATAATAATTCTTGGGTGACTTCCATGTGTCAGGTACTGAACTAAGCTGTTTATGTATATTATTGAATTTAATCCTCAAAATAGCCCCAAGAAGTAGGTATTATTAACTTTCTATCAGAGGTGTGTAAACCGAGGCTCAGGGAAGTTGCCTAAAATCACCAGGTTATGAAGTGACAGATTAGGACTTGAACCCGAGTTCTCTGATGCCATGACTGAGCTCTTAACCACTACTCTCTAAGTAAAGAGGTTCTTTGTAAGATGCCGGCCATTGCACAACAGTTACGGATTCCTGTAATCACTTGACAGCCATCTCGTAAGGCAGCGTCAGTTACATGGGGTCCTCAGTCTCCAAGCAACATTGATTTGGCAGCTGGCAACTGATGACAATAATGACTATGATTTACTGAGTGCTGGGCCCAGTTGGAAGCACTTGAAATGTTCTGACTTATTGAATCTCCACAACAAGGGCTTTGTGAAATAGATGCTATTATTATCCCCATTTCACAGATATGGAAACTGAGATCTTTAGTAACTCGCCCAAAGTCCCACAGCTAGTGAGAGGTAGAGCTGGGATTTAGATCCAGGCAGGCAAGGTGTATAACTTCTCTTCCTGTGAGGCCTGGGTCTAAATACTGGCCCAGTGAATTCACCAGATAAGCTCTTGCTTACCTGTCTGGGGAACCAGAGCCGTTGCTGAGGCCCTGGGATTGGTACATGGAAGCATTTCTGTGTAGATTTGTCTAAGACATTTGGCCACAGGAACTACGGTTTTCCCTCTGATGGTCTCCTGAGTGTCCCCCAACCCTTATTAGTCAGAGGATATAACAAAGCCCTGAGTTACAGTTTGCCCCAGGCAATCCCGACTGTTAGCCCTCATGATTGTTCAGAATGCCATTCCCAGCCTGCTTCTTGCCTTTAGAAGCTGGATAATTGGGAACATGAGGGAAAAGACAGAAGGGAAACTCTGAGGAGATAAACCAATTCATATGACCTATGGTTGGTTCCACCAAGCAGCTTTCTGGAAAATCTCTGCTCTGAACTCCTTTATGTACTTAGAACTTTCCTGCGATGCACAGGTCGGGTCCCCAAACTCCAGAAAGGTGGAAGGCAATAAAAATGTATTTTAAAAAATACAATGTGTGTGTGTGGAAAAGAAAAAATGTATTTCATAAGTGTCCTTAACTATAAACATGAGAATTTGTCGATTTTAAGCTATTTTAAGCCAAAAATGAATTTATTAGAGGGCTATTGGGTAGGTCACAGAGCAGTAGGGAGGTGGGAGAAACTGACTCAGAAGTGGAAAAGGAAGCAAGAAAGGATGCACGGAGGTCAGGTGCCTCGGCCACTGCTGGCAAACACTGGAGCCCACCCTGTGACCAGGGTTGGACCCTGGAGGCCACTGCCACCAAGCCACCAAGGAGGCTTCTGCAATTGCTCTTGTTTTTTGTAATACTTGCTTCAGATTCAAAGCCTTAGGCTGTGACAACCAACTGGGCCATTTTCAAATCCTGTGCCCGCAAAGTAGCTGCCAGAGGTTAGAAAGAGCTAAGACTGGCCTTTTCAGCTTCTGATTCGGAGTTTGGGCACTCAAAAGTGTGACAACGGCCCAGCCCATAGTTACTGATCTATTTGTCAGGAACCTAATTCACCACGTTTAACCCCGCGTAAACTCTGTTGGTGAAATATCTCCACTTTACAACTATGGAAACTGGAGTTAGAGAGGGTTAGCAGCTTAACCAATGCCCACCACTCCCAATGCAGAGAGTCACCTTTAGCAAGTTGCTTTTCACCTTGAGAAGCTCTGGCTTAGGCCGGAGGACTTGTGCTTGTACTCAGAATGCTTGGGTAGAACCTCATCTCTTCTCTAGGTAGAACTAAGAAATGAATTGTCCTCTGTAAAGTGCTTCAGCATCTTCCACGTTCTGGCAGGGGCAGGGCCGGAGGTGCCTGAAGGGGAAGGCAGTTAATATGAAGTGTAGTCTATAAAATGCACAATTTATTTCGATATATTCATTTGCATCTGGTATGCACACAGCTGTTAAATATATTCCCAAAGAACAGAAACATTATCCATTTCCATAATTTTTGAATTATAGAAATATTTAGTAAAACTGAAAATACAGCAAGCTTTTACAGGCTGTTAGAGTGATTGAAAGGCCTTGACAGCTTCTCATGGTTCACAGTCATGGGAAACATATGTGCAGATCTCCTTATGGGAGCAAAGATGTGAGAACATCGTGGAGACCAGACGAAGAGTCTATGAGATGTCAGAAGACTTGAGATCCAGGAAGGACCACAGAGACTGACTGGGAAGACTCTCAGCTTAAGCCGAATCACCACTAGGACCCTGCGTGGGGTAGGCGGTACTGACAGCACATTCTAGACAAACTACGACAAATGTAACCATCCCAACGGGTCAGCAAAATGTCTTTCCTGCTCAGGACCAGAGTGGGGAAGCTTCTGGGATTCACATTCAGGAATATGCCTATTTTTTTCAGCCAGCTTCCTGTACTGTGCCACATTTATGAAAAGAAACACATTTTTTTCTCATGTGTTTTCTTTGTAAAAAAGAAAGGCAAAATGACAAAGAGAGAAACCACATGGTAGAGTCAGGAGCCAGAAGACGTGTTTGAGAACTGGGGCACACTGACTGGCTGTATCGATCTTGGACACATTGTCACTTAATTCCTCTGAGTCTTAGACCCTTGCCTACCTCACAGGATTAAGTTAGATAAATTTAAAAATGTTCCACGTAACTTAAAGCAACATTCAATTGTGAGGTGTTATTCATAAGTGGAAATGTGCCTAATGCCAACTTGGGTATGATTTGGAACACTATTTCTCCTAAAATTCAAGTTAAGAAAATAAACATGCACAGAACATACAATAGATCAATGTATTGATCCAAAACCCCAGGGTGGTAGGAAAATATGGGGCATTTCTAATGAAGGTGATGGGCTGACATCCATCTACTCTTACCACCTCCTAAAACTCTAATAAAATAACTTTAAAAGGATTTGTTATGGATGTAAACACCCAAGGAAGGATGAACAAAGAGGAGACAACAGCAGTAAAACTTAGGAGGCTGGAAAGCAATCGAATGAATGGTAAAAGATTTTTTAAAAAGTGAAGGATAAAAGAGAACATGGAAACCAGGAGTCAACAAAACCTCTACTGCAGAGTCCTTCAGAGCCTGAGGAGCTGAAGGCACCTGGTACCCCTGGAACTGAGGGTGAAATGCATCTAAAATAAGGAGGACTGGTTGGAAGTCTATTTAAAAAGCAGTTGACCCCTGGGTCATTTCTCCCACTCCACTCAGCCTAGAGACTTCTCTTCCTTTACCCAACCATGGACTGAAGTTTCCTGGGACAAGTAAATCTGAGGGTATCTGGCACAAATTGAGGATTAAATGAATGTATGTATGCTGGATAGCAAGGACCCAGCCTTCTTCTTCCAGTGTGCTCCCAGAACTCAATGGGAAGTTGGACCTTGGAACGCTCCAAAAATTAGGAAGAGTGTTTTATTGGGAGTCTAATCAGCCTACATGTAAAACTTAAAGATATGGACTTGGGAGGTTCTCTAATAAATGACCCAGCCAAATTTATTTAACTAATATTTGTTGAAGGCCTGTTATGTGCCAGGTACTTTTCTAAGTCCAAAAAATTCAGCAGAGAAAAAAAAAAAGAAATAAATCCTTGCCTTCGTGGAGCCCACATCTGAGAGGAGTGAAAGAGGCAATAAAAACAGTAAATGAGTAAAATATATAGTATATTAGGTGGCAATAATTACCACGGAGAAAAATAAATTAGGCCAAGGGACAGCAAGTGTCTAAAGAAGAGAGAGGAAGATGAACCTATAAATAAGGTGGACGGAAGAGGGTTCACTGTTTAAGTTTAAGTAATGGCCTGGTGATGTTTAAGTAAAGGCCTGGAGGAGCAGAAGGAGTGGTCCAGGATGCTCACTAGGGGAAGGGATGCCTGGCAGAGGGACCAGCCAGGGACGGCTCTGGGGTCTGGCATGATGGCAGAAGGGCCAGAGGCCAGGGTGGCAGGAAAGGAGTGAGTGCAGGGTCAAGGAGGTCAAGATGAGGTCAAAGTGGCTAAGGAGGGTGGTAGGCTGAATGATGCCCCCCAAAGATGTCCTCATCCCCAGAACCCGTATGTTACCTTACACGGCAAAAAGGCCTTTGCAGATGTGATTAAGCTAAGGACCTTGAGGTGGGGAGATTAGCCTGGATTATCCAGGTGGATCCAATGTAATCACAAGGGTCCTTATAAGTGAAACCTGGAGGCAGGAGAGTCAGAGACAGAGGAGGAGATGTGAAGCCACAAGCAGAGATGACAAGAGGGATGATGTCAGGAAGGGGCCAAGAGCCAAGAAATGCAGGCAGCTTCTAGAAGCTGGACAAGCAAGGAAACAGATTCTCCCTTAGAGCCTCCAGAAGGAAAGCAGCCCTGCTGACACCTTGATTTTATGAGTTCTGACCTCCAGAGCTGTAAAACAATAAATGTGTGTTTTTTTAAGCCGCTAAGTTTGTGGAAATTTGTTACAAAAGCCATAGGAAACTAATACAGGAGGAAAGGGAGCAGATCCAACAAAGTCTTTTATTTCATAAAGCAAGAACATTAAAAAAGAAGTTGGCCTTATGTTTAATGCAAGTAGGAAAAAGAGGTCATTATCAAACTCTTCTGAAGTGTTATTTATGGCCTTGGATATGATAACTTTAAAATATTATTTAACATAGAGCAATTTAAAGCTCTGGAGTGACGTTTTCAAATATTTTTCCTTTAATGCCTAAGAATCTGTTCTCCCCATAAGCATTATCCAGATATGACTGGTTAACTTAAATATTAATCTGTGTTTATCCTTCCAATGTTTTCCCTTCACCCTCATTTCTTGGAGCTGATCAGGATGGTATGTACTTCCACTCTGAGGGATTTCTATACTACTGAGCGGAGGTCACTAAGCCCAGTGCTATAGATGCTTAGTGAAGAGTTTCACACTTGGAGTTTAAGGGAAAGGGTGGTTGGAGGGGAGGGGAAGTGGCAAAGGCTTCTGGGGACGCCAACATAGGGAGATTTCTGCATACAGACACAAGGCGAGGGAGCTGTGGGCCCATGGAGTAGCCTTCTCCTTGGAAGTACCCAGGAGAAAGCAACACCTAGAGAACAGTGATTTATAAGAAATAAAAGACCAGTGTGTCCTCTCTTTTTACAACCAGACCGACACTGCTGGCCTTGCTTTATACAACTTCCAGGAACCAAATAAATAGCTTTCGCACTTTTGGCCTCTTCATGGAGGTTAAGGCAGATTGTCCTAGCACTGATAGGAGATAGAGGCCAGGGCTGTGAGCTGAAAGAAGTAGCCCATCTGGAAGCAGGGAGAGGAGTGTCTTCCTGGGGACTGCGTAGGGGATGGGCAGGGGGTGTGGTGCTTGTGGGCTGTGTTGTGAAGCCAAAGGATACTGGCTGAGAAGGGCATCAAGTGCCTTTAGAGGATGCTGAAGGTCTCTGGGTTTCTTGGTCCGTGGAGCAGACTTTTGGGAGGAATGTCTCAGAAGGCACCTGGAGCAGCTGTGCCTGACAGACAGAGGAGGACTAGCTCTCACCAGCCACCCACTGTAGACATAGAAATGGGTTAAGATTAATGGGCAATGCCCCTATTCCAGGCTCCATATAAACCCCTGGGAATCTCACTGCCTTCTAGGGAAAACGGGTTTTAACACCTGCTATGACTTTGTCTCTTTCAGTAGAAGCCACATGCAGCAGACTTTGCTTCCAGGCAATTGTGATAGTGTGTGGTTTAATGAGAGCAGTGCTGGGAAGCTGAGTTCTATCCCTGGCTCAGCCGCCAACCAGTGGGTGTCATTGGTTAGATCCTTAACCTCTGTGGACCTCATCTTCCCCTCTCTGTCAGTGTAGAGACTGAAACATAAACTTTCACAACTCAAACTTCTGAGTTGAGTGGAAGACTCCTGTTATAGCTCTCCTCTCCCAACCAAGCCCAAACTAAAGCAAAACCAAGTCAAACCACCAAGTAAATAGCAACAACATCACAACGAAAAAGAGGTAAGATCAAGTATCTTTTAGAATTCAGTAATATCCTAGAGGCACCACAAAATATAGGAGAAAGGAATCATATCAAGACAGTTTAGAAAAAGTAAGAACCTATCAAATAACATTGTTACCAAGTCTCATAAAATTCAGTGCATTTTATTATTTCTGTTGCTCCATAGGTATTCAAAATGGCTGTGAAGACCTAGTGAACTATTTTAAAGGACACTTTCTTGAGTGGGGTACAGAAAAATATCTCTCAACTGGCAAAATCCAAATGTTATAGCTTGGGAAAACAATTGGCGTTGGGTAGAAAATGTGATCCTGTTTGTAGAACCTCAGCTTTTGGCTTCTAGAATTACATCGCTGTCAGTCCTGTCAGTCATTGCTCCAAGCTGCCTGAAGACAGTGGTTTCACACAGCAAACTGGAACTTCTAGCACATTGAAGCCTGGTGCTTTGGGTGTTAGCAAAAGCTCTGGTATTCCAGTGTTGCTGCCAAGAGATTTGAAGGTTATGCTAAGAGTTCCAGAAATCTAGAGCCACATGGGTATATGTGAAGCATAGTGAAGAAACATGCCTTTTAACAATTTTTTGCCAAAGATTGATGCCAAAACCATGCATATCATGAGCTCTGAATTGCTCTTTTCTAAGTTGATTCCTTTCAGGCTCTAACAAGGAATTAACCAGGCCCGCCATCACCTGAGTGGCCATGAGTTCATGTCTGCCTCTTAGTGCAGAGACCCAGGACTATCTGGTCCATTTCCCTGCATCCTACTCTAGACTCCCTTTCTAGTTTTGCTGCCCATGCCCCCAGGTGGCTTCTTCCTGGTCACCTCTGTGGGAGCTCCAGAACCCAGAGTCTGCTCCATTCCATGTCCCAAGCAGACCTTTGACCATTTCCGGTGAAGACCTCACCAGGACTCAAGTCCTTTGCACTTTAGTGGTGCTATTTGTTAGAGCTATTTGTTATTTGCTATTTGTTATTTCTTGGATCTGGATTTTGAGAAGTTGGGACAGTCTACAAATGAGAAAACCTCATTGCCCTGGGATCTGGGAAGAGGGCAATTACTTGACTGTGGAGCAGTTCATGCTCCTTGGCTACTTGTACAGATAAGAAATCCAGAGCTCAATCTTGGCTTCAATGATAGACTCCTTGATCACTCTAACCATATTTTACTTATTCATTTAACTAGCCAAGCTTTTTGGTCATTGGGATAAATATTTTAGTGCAATATTTTTAAAAACTTAATGCCAACAATCCATGATAAACAAAATATCAAAGTTTTTCATAAAGATGGGATCAGTATGACGGTCCTTCCTCTTGCTTCTGGCTCCATTATGGTCTGACTCAGCAGTGTAACTGATCCTATCTGTGTGGTGTTTTCTTACATCACTTCTGACACTAAATGTGTCTTTTTCCTACAACACCATATACTTGTCATTTTTTTCCACACCAGCTCTCCAACTCTCTGACGCCAACTGGGTGTCCAACGGTTCAGTTCAATTCTGACACTAACTCCTGGAGTTAGGCAGACCCCAGGGGTTATGGGCTACAGGCCCACAAGACTGCCCCCACTTGAGATGCCAGCTGCAAGTGGGGTGCCCAAGATACCCACACTTCTACCTGCTGACTACCAGAATCACCTCCTTAGGATAAACTCAGGTGTGGTTGAAAAGGACACGTTATGAATAACAAAAGATGCCCTTGTCACCCAGGAAATTCCAAGGGCTTTAGGAGTTCTTTGCCAGGAATCAGAGACAAAAACCAATATGTATTTCCTATTATATCACACTATTTTTACTTAAAGTTTTGATATTTTTTCATTATGGATTTTTTCTAGCAATTTTGATCTTTAAAAATATTCTATTAAAATATTATTTATCTTGGCTACTGATCTTTTGGACACTTAAATTTAGTGCCTGAGATGAGTGCCTTATTCACCTCCCCCTGAAGCCCTGCTTCTCAGCCTCCCATTTTGGGACCCTAACAAAGGTAATGATGGCAAGCCCCTTAATATAAGTTGCACACGTGTCAAATAATTTAGTGACCACTATAGAGATCAGTTCGATTTACCTGTACAGATCTGTGGAATCACTGAGCAGGGCAGGCATCTAACAGTTGGGGGTATTGAGCAGAAGATTTAGGGTCAAACTGCCACCTCATCTATGCTCACAGGCTGGAGACCTCTGGGGTACCAGTTACACTAGGAAGTGGGTTCCAGCCTTACCTCAACTTGGAGTCTTTGGATGAAAGACTCCAAATTGAGGTTCCTGGGCCTCAATTTCCTTTCATATATAATTAGAAAACGTGGAGTTAGCCATTTCTAATTATTATTATTCTTTACAGCTCTAAATATTTGAACTTGATTTTGTTTTTTCCCAAAGAGGATAGCTCTACACAGTGATTTTTCTAAAAATTAGCTTTTAAAAATGTACATCTTCATTTTACATGATGGTGAATTTAGCAAGTTGGAAAAGTACAAAGGAGAAAATAAAAATTGTTTATTATTCTACTTCCCAGAGATAACTGCTATTGATATTCTGGTGTATCCAGTCCAGACACACACACAGAGTCTATTAAATACACACTGATTTTGGAAATCTTTATAGATTTAGGAGAGGAGTGGTAGCTGGAAAGATGATAATGAAGGAAATCATCATTCATCCAGGGCCTACTTTGGGCAAGCTCTGTGTCAAAGTTTAATTTTCACAACCATTTAATTTCCATTTTACATATGAGAAAACTGAGAGTCAGGAAAGTTGAGAGACTTTCCCTAGTCACGTACCAAGTGAATCAATAACCAAGGCCAGTTAGAGGCTGGGTCCATCTGTGGCAAAAGCTTCGATTATTATTAAATATTAAATATAGTAATTAAATACAGTATTAAATACACACTATTTCCATCACTCTCGTGGCAAAAAGGAGTATAGAAATAAAAGCTTCTCTCCGTGCATGAGTAAGTACATTTTTGCTAAAATTGAATGTAGTGTGGCACTCTGACAGTTCAGATTCAGATAAAGTCTACATGACATTCAAAAGGGTTGTTTTCCTCCTCTGTTTCTAGAGAATGTCTTTTCCTGGGCAGATTTAATTCAGGTTTTGGCAAAAATGGCTTCATGGGAGTTTTTTCCGAATAGAAGGAAGGTAATTTTTTATTGAATTTGGAAAGCGCATACCTAACATTAATAGTGATTGACAGAGACGAAGCAGAGCTTTCTTTTCTACTTTAAAGCTCTAATTCCCAATATGTTACTGAGAGGAGAGTAAAAAACTAGTACTTGGTAAACTCTTTAGTGTTCAGGTGCCATGCAGGTTCTTGGGTTGGGGGTTTGAGTCCCGTGTAATAAGTTGATATCTCACAGCTGTCTTCTAGAAGGAGGAGGGGGTGAGCAGGACTTAGCCATCAGCTGGCGGAAACCCCCGAGAACTGACCTGCAATATGCTTGTGTGCTCGGGTTAACTCTCTCACTTAAAAAGAATCTAGATTGAGGAAAGGACAACATTCCACAGACCAAACTGAAGTATTTGAGCCTATAGTGGACATTTTGTAAAACGTTCTTACCATTCTCCAACATTTGAAAAAGACAGAAGTTTGAGTAGCGACGCTGAAAAGAGCAGGTCGGATGCTGACTCTTGGTCCTTGCTGTGTGGGGCTTGGAATTAGTCTCTTCCTTTCCCATCAGTGAAACCCAAGACATAAAACCTTCTGTCACCTTCTCAACTCTCACATTGGCTGTCAGGTTTTGAGAAGATGATACCTGCCTGTAGATCTGTACGGTGGATTCCTAGAAAGAATATTGCATAAAAATCTCTGGTATGATGCTCTGCATTCCGTCCTGCCCCCATGGCTAGAACAAGGCAACCCATGTGGGGAACTTGGAGAAAGGATACCTCTCCCCCATCCCCACTTCAGAGTCTCTGGTTAAGTTGCAACTTATTCCACAGATGGGAGAGTCAGGCTAGTTATAACTTAATCTCTTTAGCTGTAAATAATCTTGCCCACGTCCCAATTTCTTCATCTGCAAATTGGAACTAATATTTACGTTGTAGCTCAAAGGGATTTAGTCAGGCCTAATGAGATCAGCTGTGTCGCGGGTTTGGCACTGGTTGGATGGATGACATTGTATAAATATGCTGTCATTTTCATTAGGATTATTTTCATCATAATTTTATGCTAAACACAGCTGTGGCAACATATGTTTTAAAGATTTAAATAAACATTCCGAATTTGTGAAACCTGATTCACTTTTGCCCAATTTGGATAAATTTGCCATCATTTTGAAAATTCTGAAGGCCAGGCTTTCAATTCACAAAGCCTCTCCCTGTGGCAGAGCTTATACACTGAGAGGCGTAATTTTCTTTTGGAAGCTCTTTAAAAACACGGCAAAATTGTCCAACGTGTTAGCCTTGCAGTTTGGAGGTGGGGTTCCCTTACAGAAATGTGTGAGGGGAGAGTCACTCAAAAAAATAAAACATGGGGCCACCTCAAAACCCACCTGCCACTAACACAAGAGCTTGATTTCTGGAAAAGCCGAACAAATAGAAGAGGATTAAGTAGCTTTTTGGTCTGTGTGTTTAACATGGAGATCAGATCACGGCCATGTCAAATACTGGCCGCGGGCCACTGACATCTTGAGCTGTATTAATAACTGTTTGCTTCACCTTTCCCCAGGATTAAGTGTGTGATGACCTAGCTGCACAATTTAAATGACCCAAACATTGAATCAATGGTGCCCTGGGCGTGTTTCCTG
Source organism: Neophocaena asiaeorientalis asiaeorientalis (assembly GCF_003031525.2). Lineage (NCBI taxonomy): Eukaryota > Metazoa > Chordata > Mammalia > Artiodactyla > Phocoenidae > Neophocaena > Neophocaena asiaeorientalis. The sequence goes on from NW_020175671.1 coordinate 53,714, forward strand.
GAACCAGCCTTATGCAGGATTACATTAGCAAAAAGCACTCAAATCTTTGGCCCTTTCCCCAAAGACTGACGGTTTTCAAGGGCTTTGAGTGGCAGGACCACAATTCCCAAAGTTTCTTTTGCTGTGATACAGATAAGTAATGAGATAAATAGGAGCCAATCCAAAGACTGCATATTTTGGGCTTTTCCAACGTGCCCACAGCTGAATATACTCAGTGTTGAGCAGTGATCCGTCAAGTTCACAACCTCCTGTTGACTTTTTATTTATCTTTACACAACTGTATCCTTATTCTCAAATAGATTCCATACCCAGTGATTGCCTGCCTTGGTTTTGTAACATTCCAGGCTATCTCCACATTGCCTCAGAGTTATACATTTTAGAAATATTTTTATCTGATTCACTGAAAGAATAAATACATACCCAAGAGTGTTTTGAGGAAGGAGAGTTTTTTTTAAGCCAAATATTAATTGTTTCGGAGAATCTGGCATAAACCGATGATGGTAGAGATGACCACATTTAGAGCTTTCTGTTAATTGAGGCTTCAGAGGTGCTCTGGGGAGATGGAGACCCTGAAAAAACATGCTCAGGAAGGTGAAGGTGGAACATTCTTTCCAGGAGACAAAAGAAAGGAGGTGTTTTGCTTTTCTGCGTGATGCTAATGCTCTTTGTTAAGCCAGAGAATCTCAAACCTTACAAAAACACTACCTTGGGAATGAGCTTATTTCTAAAGCAGACTTTTTAAAGCAAATTGTACACACACACACACACACACACACACATGAAGGCTCAGCCAAGATGGTACAGCTTATCACATTTGCTAGATGGATCTGCTGCTGGTGGTCTCTAGCACTGCAACTTGAGGACAACGCTTCAAATGACTTCTTTTCTAAGCCAGTTCATGAGAGTGGCTGGAAATCAGTGTTTTCCAAGAAGACACAGCTGCACTGTCCTTAGAGAGGCACCCACTACGTTCTCCCTTGGCTCTCTCACCCAACATCCTGCCTGCAAGAATATGAAAGTTATCCCTAGGGATTCCAAGAAATATCTGGGAGAGCTCTTAGGGTCAGGGCAGAGAGGCAAGGCAGTCCTCCAGGTGCCCAGAAAGTGGGGGGATGGAGAGCCACTGTCATTCTGGCCTTTGTGTAGTGTGAACTCCTTGGTGCTATGGTAGGAAGAATAATGTCAGCCCCAAAGATGTCCACACCCTAATCCCTGGAACCTGTGAATATGTTACCTTAAATGGTAAAAGGGATTTTGTAGATGTGATTAAGCAAAAGATCTTGGGTTGGGGAAATTATCCTGGATTATCTGGGTGTTTCCAATATAGTCACAAGTGTCCTTATAAGAGGGAGGCAAGAGGGTCAGAGGAAGAACAAAAGGCAATGTGATGATGGGAGCAGAGGGACACTGGAGGATGCTACACTGTTGGAATTGAAGGCAGAAGGTGAGGGATGCTGATAGACTCTAGAAGATAAGAGGAGGGAAGAGAACAGATTCCCCCTTAAGCCTTCAAAATGAAGGCAGCCTTGCTGACCTATTTTAGATCTCTGACCTCCAGAACTGTAAGAGGATAAATTGGTGTTGTTTAAGCTCACTATGTTTATGATAATTTCTTACATCAGTAATAGGAAACTGCACTGGGGCTGGGGGTTCCCAAAACCACCGTTAAGGTTTGATAATTTGCTAGAAGGACTCACAGGACCAAGGAAAGTTGTTACACCTGTGGTTATGATTTTTTACAACAACAACAAAATTAAAGTCAACAAAGGGAAAAGGGGCATTTACCATCAGTCAGATTTATTAGCCTAAACTATTTGATCAAACTGGTACAGCATGGCCCAAGGTCTCATGCATACGAAAACACTCCTATTAGGGAGAATATCTCCCAGGAGTTGGACTAGGGCCAGTCCTGAAGACAGGCCTCTCTTGAGAATGTGCATGGATTGAGCAACCCAGGCCTGCTGAGTTAACCCTTTCCTGAATAGGAAATAGCACAGTTACTAAGCTGGTGAGGCCTGGGAACACTTGGCTTATAATTCTGGATTAAGTCAACATATTTGTACTAAGCATTTACTAGTTTAAAAAATACTATATGAATTGTTAGGGTCCATTAATGAATTAGACCCCATTTGAAATCTTACCATTTAACAGGGGAGGCTGACTTGTTAAAAATAAGATTTACTGGATTATGATAAGGATTTAAGAAGCCTTCAGCAAGAAGGTAAAATTAGAGCTACAGTTGGAAAAATTACCCAAGTATGTAAATGTAATCACGACTCTCCATCACAGAATCCCACTGCTGAAAATGACTTCAAGAAATAACATTGAGTAGTTTCTTATCTGAGCCTTGAGAGAGAAGTCAATTAGCATTCCTTTCTTAATAAGTACAGAAATATTTAAAGACAGTAGTCAAGGGACTTCCTTGGTGGTCCAGTGGTAAAGAATCTGCCTTCTAATGCAAGGTGCATGGGTTCGATCCCTGGTCAGGGAACTAAGATCCCACATGCTGTGGGGCAAATAAGCCCATGTGCCAAAACTACTGAGCTCCCACGCCTCAACTAGAGAGCCCACGTCCCACAACTACAGAGCTCATGTGCTCTGGAACCCATGTGCCACAACTAGAGAGAAACCCAAGCACCACAAGGAAGAGCCCATGCACTTCAACGAAAAGATACTTCATGCATCAACGAAGATCCCGCGAGCCACAACTAAGACCCAATGCAGCCAAAAATAAAAAATAAATAAATAAAAAGAAAGAAAGAAAGAAAGACAGTGTAGTCAAACCTACTTAACGTACTCTTCTCAAGGCCATAGAACCTTGGGTGTATTCACACATTTATTCCAAATTTTTTAATCATTTGGGGGCTACTTTATTACATTTTCTTCAGCTCCCACACATTCTCTGTACATCATTTTGAAGTGAACGAGACTCTTGAGGGCTCAAGTAATGGACCATGACAGGAATAAATTTGTTTTCCTATTATTTTAGGAAAACTTTCTTGAGAAACTGGGCTCCTGGCAACTCAGACAAAGACTCAGTTAATATCAGAAAAACAAGGAAGGAGTTAAGCAGAGAAAAAAACGAAAAGCAGCCCCAGAACCTGCATTAGATGCTTTAGAAGGATCATCCCCCACAAGTGATTCTTGGTTAACTCACCAGCTGACCTGAAGGAAATGTCTCTATATGGATGTTTTTTATATATAAGTGAAACAACAACATCAACTAACATTTACTGAGTGTTTAGTATGTACTAAATACCTGTTTTCAACTATTAACTCATTCAAACTTCAAAGCTATCCTAGGAAGTCAATTCTATTATTTTCATCCCCATTTTACCTACAGGGAAACTAAAGCACCGGAAAGTGAAATAACTTGCCCGAGATCATATGAACAGGAAGCAGAAGGACTAAGAGAAGCAAGGAAGCAAGAAAAAAGAGAGAAGAGTAGGAGCAAGGCCCTGAAGCCCAGAGGTTTGAAGCCTAATGGTGGCAAAGGCCTGGGGCTCATCTGCAGAGTAGCTCCTTTTCTTATTCAAGAAAATGAATATTCATGGACATTTGGGGGGTGACAGGTGAGAGAAACCTGCCTCTTAAGAAGCAATGCGCCATGAGCCAAAGGGACCCCAAACACCGAGAGGGCAGCTCTCCGAAGATGGGGTCGTTGTACACAAGATCAGTAAATGAGCTAACATCCAACTCTGTCCTCAGAGCTGCAGCTGCACCTCGGCTCTGGGCTGCCGCGTAACTGCCCTGTGCTCTTAGGCATCCTTAGTCTTCTGGCAGATCTGCTGTTGAGATGCTCATGGTAGTAATGCCCACCTCACAAGGTTGAGTGTCTGGAATAAGATGCTGTGCATAGAAACACTTATCAAACGACAAAGTGCTTATTATCATGATGATTCCAGGTCACCGATTCAGAGTGACGAGTTGAATGAACAAGTAATCGGGACTTAGGACGGTCGCTCTGCCATCAAATACCTGGGTGTGCGTCACTGGGCTTTCCAGACATCTTTCTGTGAGTTTGCACATTGCTTAGGCCCCCAATGTGCTCAACTTCTTCCCCTGGACATTTAAGTTGTGGGGGAGGGATCAACAGAATGGGAACATCCGAGCATTAAAAATGAGCTGGGGGAGTTCAGAGAAAAGAAATCTCTCAAAACTGACAAAATACTGAAGTCCATAAATCCCAGACATAAGCTACCCCTGGTATTAAAAACCTAAACCAAAACTTCATTAACTCCATTGTGACACAACAGGTAAAATGACTGCTGGTTAGTATATTTCTAATAAACAGCAGAAAGTCAATCATAATGACCACATTTTTCTCCTCCTACCTCTTCCTGTGGGTAAGATATTTAGAGACTCATTAAAAGATGTATTCTTTTGTTCAGTTGGCACCAAGACAATATACTACACATCTGGGCAGTTAATTAGTGGCGTGTTTCAAGTGTCAGTTCTCTGTCTGTTAATAGAGAAGAGCCTGGAATTTGAATTCTAGTGGTGCTTACGTGGCCTTGACGAGCTCCTTTATGATGTCCACTCTTCAAAGCTGCCAAGAAGAAGCAGGGAGCCAGGTCTCTGGGGCTGGCTCAGAAGTTAGCAATGTCAGTGGAGTATGTAGAGTGGTCACAGTCAAATGACCGGATGTAGCAACCGTCCAAGTCGTGCTGCAGTGCTCATCTCAGCTGGGGCTCAGGAAGATGGGCCACAGGCGCCGCTGTTCAGTGCTGACCATGGAACTAAAAGCAAGTCGTACAGCTTCTTGTTTCAATAGCAGGACAAAAAAAACTTGGAGCCAGTTTGAGCCTCTGTGTAAAACCTAAAAGCATGTGAACCTTAAACGTGTTTAAAATATTAAAAATCTATTAAAGTCAAAACTGCAGAAGCGTATAAAGTAACATACAGGCAGTTCTTAAAATACTCTGTCCAAGGCTGGCTGATGACCTGCCAACCCTATCACGGATTTCATCGCGGCCCTGCACCGCATTCCAGGCAGCAGCTCGGCAAACGGACTTGGAGAACGGTTCCTTCGAGTTCAGCTAAATAGAGCTGAGGTTAAATGTACTTCCCATGAAATTACACAAAGACATTTTGATGGAATTCTGCACTTGTCAAAACTCAACATAATTAAATATAAAATTGATAATATAGTATGTTTCGGAAACAGTATAATTTTGATCTGTGTGCCTTTTATTGTTCCCATGCTGGTCATATCCAAATGTAGTTGATGTGAACCATTTTACAGATGAGTTGCTTGGGAGATAAAAGAAGTGTTTGCCACAAATTCAGAACTCATTCATGCAGGGCCCCTTACAGCCCCATCTCGTTGGTCTCATCTCATCTCATTGTCTCTTCTCTTTTGGTTTCTTGCTATAAATTTATCTTCCACTTTTTTTTTTTTTTTTGCAATACGCGGGCCTCTCACTGTTGTGGCCTCTCCCGTCGCAGAGCACAGGCTCCGGACGCACAGGCTCAGCAGCCATGGCTCACGGGCCCAGCTGCTCTGCGGCATGTGGGATCCTCCCGGACCAGGGCACGAACCCGTGTCCCCTGCATCAGCAGGCGGACTCTCAACCACTGCGCCACCAGGGAAGCCTTATCTTCCACTTTAATGTTACCGTCTGCTTTTGCTCTGGGCTTTCTTGCCCTGTCTTCTTTGGATTTTTCTATACTCTGGCTACTACCTGCCCTCCCCATTCTTGTCCATCATAATAGACTCCCCTTTCTTAACTTGTACAGGTAAATGTGAGAGTATAGCTTTTTGTTTTCCTAAATGAGAGTGTGATTTTAAATCCATTTGGGTAAGCATTTAGAAATGCATCGTTTTGTACACATTATTTGATGAGGGTCATTAAAGTTAGGACCTATGAATCCAGAAAACCAGGACGACTGACTTAAAGATGGCAGGCTGGAGAAAACAGAAAAAAGAGTTAGATTAGGGAACTCAATCACCTCCCCCTATTACTTAAAGCACCAGGATACGTCGACCATTTAGGTGGCCAAGAGTTACATTATAGTCTGACTTGTAAATGTGATTTGCTTTATAGGTGTCTATAAATGAACACCAGTAGCTGAGATTTTAAATATTACAGATTTTAAGTTTTCTGAGTTTTTCAGATTTTATCTCTGATAAACGTAGGCATAGCCTCATTAATATTAATAAAACTCTCCTACTACCTTGACCATGAGAAGTGAGACATTTTTGAAAGTCCTCATCCTGAATGACTCTGGGAACACCACAGTGGTAATGGAGTCTATAAATGAGTCCTGGTGGCGATCACCAAGGTGGAGAAAGCAAGATTTTCCATCCCAGACCCTGGTATTTCCACAAAGGGGCTGCTCACGGCTGGAACTGTCCTCCCCATGGAGCTTTCTGGAACAGTAGTGGGCTTGGAACCTTGCTCATCCAGGGTGCTCACTTCCCTGGTGAGAAGGAGGTCCCTCCCATTGTGGGCTCAGTCACAGTCCTGCAGCCAAGATACCCACTAGTTATATTTCAAGTGCCAGGTTTCAAATTATATTAATCTGCTAGGGCTGCCAGAACAAAGCACACAAACCTCGTGGCTTAAACAACAGAGATGTATTATCTCCCAGGTGTGGAGTCCAGAAGTCCAAGATCAAGGTGTCAACAGGGTTAGTTCCTTCTGAGGGCCGTGAGGAAAAGTCTCTTCCTGGCCTCTTGCGGAGCTTCTGGAGGTTTGCTGGCCATCTTTGATGTTCCTTGGCTTGTGCATGCGTCACACTGATCTCTGCCTTCACCTTCACGTGACGTTCTCCCTGTGGGTGTGTCCGCGTCCACATTTCCCTCTTTTATAAGGACACCAGTCATATTGGATTAGGGGCCCACTCTACTTCAGTGTGATCTCATCTTAATTAATTACAGCTGCAAAGACCCTACTTCCAAATAAGGTCATCTTCTGAGGGTTAAGACTTCAACATATGAATCTGGGGAGGGGGATGCAATTCAACTCACAACACAAATAAATATTTCTTTAAAGATCAGAGGTGCAAAGTAATTAAGGAAGAGACTCCAATATATGTTACAAGTTCTCTTCAAAAAACACTCTTCTTTCCTCTCCTGGTTCTGTTTCTCTCCATCTTTCTGCTTGTGGCAGATTAGAGAGACTCTCTTCTTTACCCCCAGCCAACAGGAAAGAGGTATTAAAAATTAAAATCTAAGGCCGGTGCTATATCCCAGATGGTAAAGACAAACCCCTTTCAAGCTAGTATGGTGGATTCAATTTAAATATAAATAGGATCAGAAAGAACAAAAATTCTGGGATTAATATTTCTCAAGTCATTTAACAGGAGGTCAATTCCTTCTCTACATGAGGTTTCTTTGGATTTTCCTTGGGAGGAAATTGAACAACTGTGGAAGTTGTGAGGAGAATGGATGCAGCCCTTCCTGTTGGTGAGAAGGAGCTTGAACTTCTGGTCTGTACCCCTCCTTCCCCTGCCCCTTTGTGATGGCAGGGCCTGCCCATAGCACCTTCTCAGCTGGAAAAACTAGTCAAAATAAAACAAATTCTCCATCATCACTTGAACAAAGCTTGAGATGCTGGCTTATAAGACACAAGAAAGAGCCAAGAGCCAGGACTTCTATCTACCTTATTGGGTAGGGATGGAATCTTCTGATGGAGAAAAGAAGAGACACTATAGAATAAAGACTTGAATTACGGCTATAGGGAGAGGCTGGAGGGGAGCAAAGGGTGAGACAGAGGGAAGTGAGGAGCAAGACAGCATCCACGTGGAGACCGTGAGGCCACAGGTCCTTCAGGGCAGCCCCCCTTCCATGGCCATAGGTCTCTCTGACCCTTCCTTTGCTCCTTTGGGCTTAAGGGTGGTGATGATTTCCCTGTATTGCTGATTCTTGGGTGCTTCACCACCCCTTACAGTTCCCCTAACACTGTCAACATCTTTGTAAAGTGTTCACTAAACTCTCCATGCATCTGAGTGTGCCCTCTATCTCCTGACTGTGTTCAGGCCTCATCTCCCCAAGGGGATTTTAAGTTTCTAGAGGGCAGAGATCAAGTCTTGCTCACATTTGAATCTGCATGGCCTTGGACATAAAGCCTTGAGGGAAATTCTCCGTGAATGGTGAAGGCAGCAAAGGAAGAAGGGGAGGATGGGTGAGGCTAGAAGAGTCAGAAAGGTGAAAGGAAGGAAGCCATGACCTGCGGGAGGGCGGCAGGCTGGTGGAAAGTGGTATCACACAGTGATGGGGACCCAACTCAGTTCCCCAGGACTCTGCTCTCTGACCATCAGGGTAAAGGCCAAACAGCCAGGAAGGACTGGGGTCACGTAGCCATCTTGTTAGGTCCTCCACACCCAGGTCTTTGGTTTTTACTGCCCCACCTCCCTCCTCATTATGCAAAATGCCTTTAAGGCTACCTCTGGTGACCATACGATGCTGGGAGAGCAGCTTGGGCTCCTCCCTTTAAGTAAGAGGCCCTGGGAACCTCCCCTGGTTTGAGACCACCCAGTGCTGCATGGTCCCAATCCCAGCCAGCTGTGGGACAGCAGCCACAGGTCCTCTCACTGCACTCATTGTGCTCTTATTGTGTACAGAATATCAAGTGATTTAAGGATAGGAAGACATAGAGTCTCTACCCTCAACAGCTGGGGAGGCACCATGCAGAGTCCATGGAATAAGTAGAAATGGTATTTACAGAGCATCACATCAACCCAAAAGGATGAGTTAGAAAGTCCGACTGAAATAACATCAGCTGAGCGAAAAGCATGGTGCAGATGAGGATAGTCATGTGGGATGACTCAGAAGGACTGGCTAGAATTTGAGCCAGATTTGCGGTGAAAACATTCAACCAGGTAGTTTGAAAAATACATTAGAAAACAATCAATCAATGTCAAGCATGGTCCTTAGGAATGTGGGTCTGTGGGTCCTCTGAGGATGCTTTATTACTGGCAGAATAAAAACTATGTATTATGTAAGGGTGTGTTCAAATGCTTTGTATTTTATTTTTTCTCAGTTTGGCAACCTCCACAAATAATGGTGCGCAGTAGAATTAAAGGGATTGGAAATTCTCTTCCTGGAACTCAGATCACACATACTGATTGAGTATTTGCATCAGATTCCTATTTAGTCATCGCCCCTCTCGGCTGGTAAGGCCATGGTGTGTCCAGCACGTCGCAGCGATCTTTGATCCCACCTCAAGTAAAACAGACTAATGCACATTTATTTTTGCCATTTTCATTATCGCTAAATGAAATGCCAGTGAACATTTCAATATAACCTCTAGAGAAAATAAACCACTTTCCTAACTGACATCAGTTCTGTCTCTTCGTAAAGTGGAACCACACATTTGGAAAGCTCCATCTCTACTAGGCCAAAGGCACATCTCTTCGCCTTACACTATTTCAAAGCTTAGGTACACGAAGCTCCCGTCCTGGGTCTCCTCTGAAAGAAGGTGGTCTCCAGAGAGCAATACACTATAGGAAAAATGGAGCATAGCATACATATTGAGAAGAGTCTTACATTTTTGTGGGGTTTTTTCCCCCTTTGGTATAGTCATGTTTGTGCTCTTTTATTGAAGTAAACAACAAAAGACTGTTCCCTGTTGTCTTTATATTAACTATAAAACTGAAAGGCTAGCTCAACAGCAGAAGAGAAACACGTTTAAAAATCATAATAAAGGCAAAACAGGGCTAGAAACTGGACCAGATTGGCCATTTAGTAATTGAGGAAATATCATGGGGTCGATGCTTTGAAGAACTAAGAAAACTGCTACCTAGAGATGATGGAGGTGCCAATATTTCAACCATTTACTCATTCAAGACTGTGGAGAAGCTCCTCCAGGAGCTGGGCAGAGCAGTGAGCAAGACGTGAAAATCACTAGGGCTGGAGACGGACAATAAACCAGATGTTCTTTCTACCCCTGTGTCTTACAATATTCTGCATACAATAGGAGCACAACGAGTGCAGTTAGAGGGCCTGTGGCTGCCCTCCCACCTCAGCCAAGGGATTCAGATTGTGTGGCACTGTGTGGGCTCTGTCTAGTAGAGCTTCCCAGGGCCTCTAATTTAGAGGGAGAATCCCCAGTGTTGTGTGGCAGCCATCAGTGGCAGTAAAGGCACCTACAGCGTCAGAAACCAAATGAACAGTGGTGAAATGTACGGTGTGCTAGATAGTGCAAAGGAGAAAAATAGTTTAAAAAGGGACTTGGGGGAATTCCCTGGCAGTCCAGTGGTTAGGACTCCGTGTTTTCACTGCTGAGGGCCAGGGTTTAATCCCTGTCAGGGATCATTAAAAAAAAAAAAAAAAAAAGGACTTGGGATATTAAAGGGGTGTACAATTTTATCATTCATCATTTTATCATTCATCCTCTGCCATTCATCAACACAGAGGATATGGAAATACAACAGAAGAGTGAAGTACTATTAAGAATCTAGCCAAGAGCTAAACTCACCATCCATCTTTGTAGTTGAAATTCTGTGTATTAAACAGCAGTAGGGTACGAGGTTCTGAGGCAGAAGTCCTGGCCCAAGCTATCACTTCAGGCCAGATAAAGTTGGGTGAATCCTCTAACCTCTTTCAACCACAAATTCATCATCTGCACAAAGGACAAAACATCTTCATGGCCATGGCCACAGAATGGTGTTACCTAATTAAATATTGAATCTGCAAAGTCGTTGCTGATATAAGAGCTCTGAGAATGCCGGCAAACACAGATTGCCAGGGATTTACCACCAGAACTTCTGATTCAGTAGATCAGAGATGGACCCAGAGTCTTATTCAGTGGTTCTCAATCTTGGATGAATGGGAGAATCTCCTGGAAAGTTCCTGAAAACTACAGACACCACAGGCGCATGTCAGATGAATTAAATCAGAATTTCTGGGGCACAGGCATAGGTATTTGAAAAAAACTCTCCAGGGTAGTCAAATGTACAGACAGGTTGAACATTGACAGTCTAGTGAAGTCCAGGCCACTGTGAGTGATTAAAGTTACAAACCACTAAAAGGTCTTAGCAGCCTTTCTCTTAAATGCCAGAGGCCTGGGACTCCCTGGTTTCACCTGGAGTGAGTACTAAGTAGTTCCAGGGTGGGAATGTTGCCAGAGCTGCTCCAGGTCTTTTCTCAAAACCCTCAACCCCCACCTTTAGCAGGAGTTAACATAAACCTTTAAGTTAAAGGGTCCAGAAATAAGAAAGCAAGTTACAAACTAAAAAAAAACAGATGGAATAAGCTGGGGCCAAGATGGCAACAAATCTGACTTCCAACAGAACCTGAGTCTCACTATATGCTAATGTGACTATATTAGCATGTTAAATGACACCCCCACCGGTGGCCAGGATTGGACATTAAGGACCAAAAAAGGATATAAAGGGGGTGGCACCATACTCCCTTGAAAAAGCCCTGCCCTTCCCTGGCAGACTGATGCACATGCCTACTCATCATTAGCCTCACTCTTCCTCCCTTTATCTTTTTTTTTTTTTTAACATCTTTATTGGAGAATAATTGCTTTACAATGGTGTGTTACTTTCTGCTTTATAACAAAGAGAATCAGTTATACATATACATATGTTCCCATATCTCTTCCCTCTTCCGTCTCCTTCCCTCCCACCCTCCCTATCACATCCCTCTAGGTGGTCACAAAGCACCAAGCTGATCTCCCTGTGCTATGCGGCTGCTTCCCACTAGCTATCTACCTTACGTTTGGTAGTGTATATATGTCCATGCCTCTCTCTCGCTTTGTCACAGCTTACCCTTCCCCCTCCCCATATCCTCAAGTCCATTCTCTAGTAGGTCTGTGTCTTTATTCCTGTCTTACCCCTAGGTTCTTCATGACATTTTTGTTCATTAAATTCCATATATACGTGTTAGCATATGGTATTTGTCTTTCTCTTTCTGACTTACTTCCTTCTGTATGACAGACTCTCGGTCCATTCACCTCATTACAAATAGCTCAATTTCGTTTCTTTTTATGGCTGAGTAATATTCCATTGTATATATGTGCCACATCTTCTTTATCCATTCATCCAATGATGGACACTTAGGTTGTTTCCATCTCTGAGCGATTGTAAATAGAGCTTCAATGAACATTTTGGTACATGACTCTTTTTGAATGATGGTTTTCTCAGGGTATATGCCCAGTAGTGGGATTGCTGGGTTATATGGTAGTTCTATTTGTAGTTTTTTAAGGAACCTCCATACTGTTCTCCATAGTGGCTGTACCAATTCACATTCCCACCAGCAGTGCAAGAGTGTTCCCTTTTCTCCACACCCTCTCCAGCATTTATTGTTTCTAGATTTTTGGATAATGGCCATTCTGACCGGTGTGAGATGATATCTCATTGTAGTTTTGATTTGCATTTCTCTAATGATTAATGATGTTGAGCATTCTTTCATGTGTTTGTTGGCAGTCTGTATATCTTCTTTGGAGAAATGTCTATTTAGGTCTTCTGCCCATTTTTGGATTGGGTTGTTTGTTTTTTTATTATTGAGCTGCACGAGCTGCTTAAAAAATTTGGTGATTAATCCTTTGTCAGTTGCTTCATTTGCAAATATTTTCTCCCATTCTGAGAGCTGTCTTTTGGTCGTGTTTATGGTTTCCTTCGCTGTGCAAAAGCTTTGAAGTTTCATTAGGTCCCATTTGTTTATTTTTGCTTTTATTTCCATTTCTCTAGGAGGTGGGTCAAAAAGGATCTTGCTGTGATTTATATCATAGAGTGTTCTGTCTATGTTTTCCCCTAAGAGTTTGATAGTTTCTAGCCTTACATTTAGTTCTTTAATCCATCTTGAGCTTATTTTTGTGTATGGTGTTAGGGAGAGATCTAATCTCATGCTTTCTCATGTACCTGTCCAGTTTTCCCAGCACCACTTATTGAAGAGGCTGTCCTTTCTCCACTGTACATGCCTGCCTCCTTTATCAAAGATAAGGTTACCATATGTGCGTGGGTTTATCTCTGGGCTTTCTATCCTGTTCCATTGTCCTATCTTTCTGTTTTTGTGCCAGTACCATACTGTCTTGATTACGGTAGCTTTGAAGTATAGTCTGAAGTCAGGGAGCCTGATTTCCCCAGCTCCATTTTTCGTTCTCAAGATTGCTTTGGCTATTTGGTGTCTTTTGTGTTTCCATACAAATTGTGAAATTTTTTGTTCTAGTTCTGTGAAAAATGCCAGTGGTAGTTTGATAAGGATTGCATTGAATCTGTAGATTGCTTTGGGGAGTAGAGTCATTTTCACAATGTTGATTCTTCCAATCCAAGAACATGGTATGTCTCTCCATATATTTGTATCATCTTTACTTTCTTTCATCAGTGGCCTATAATTTTCTTCATACAGGTCTTTTGTCTCCTTAAGTAGGTTTATTCCTAGATATTTTATTCTTTTTGTTGCAATGGTAAATGGGAGTGTTTTCTTACCTGATTGCTGTGGCTAAAGCTTCCAAAACTATGTTGAATAAGAGTGGTGAGAGTGGGCAACCTTGTCTCATCCCTGGTCTTAGTGGAAATGGTCTAAGTTTTTCACCATTGATGACGATGTTCGCTGTGGGTTTGTCCTATATGGCCTTCATTATGCTGAGGAAATTTCCCTCTATGCCTACTTTCTGCAGGGTTTTTATCATAAATGGGTGTTGAATTTTGTTGAAAGCTTTCTCTGCATCTCTTGAGATGATCA